>NC_056732.1:1614093250-1614295750 GCF_019279795.1 Protopterus annectens | reverse complement strand
TGGATGTGCCTCACTAGTTACGGTCGATGATTCAAAGCACTTTTCCTCTTCTTTGTCTCTTATAATTTCCCACATGGGACTACTGCTTGCCCTTTCCTTCTATGAAAAGTCCTATCTTGCTTGACTTATTACATATCCAAAGTAAAAGTAATGCCACTGACACATGACCCTAGGTGTAGATCTACATTGAAATAATAACATAACCTGTTGACCAGATAGATATATCTTCCAAAGGATCTCCTACTTATAAAATAAGATCCCAGTCCACATTAAATAAAGTCTCTCCCAAATTGTTTTAAAAAATCTTGGATAAGTTCATAGGTTCATAGGTAGGTACTAGGCTATTGACCCTATGGCCTATACAAGCCTAGCCATAACAATTCCCTGGCTATTGCTTCCCACAAATATTTACTTTCCTGGACCCCTGTCTAGAAGGGCTACTGATGTGATCCCCAGGGTTAATTTCCTATCTCCCATCCAATCGTCCAGGTTCTTTTTGAACAGGGCCATTGAGGCACTCTGCCTGACATGTATGGGCAGCCTATTTCAGAGTATGGGGAGTCTCTGGGTCAGGAACCTATCCCTCCAGCATGTTCTGTTCATTGCGATGACAAGGTTAAAATCTCTGGAGCATGTGACTTAGAGGGATTAGGATTTCTTTAAGTGTAGCATGTCCAGCAACTCTGTTTTTGACATGGCCTTGTATGTTAGGCAGAGATCGCCTCTGAGTAGGCAATATGCAACAGAGTATAGCTGGAGTTTCTTTAGATGGTCAGCTTAAGCTATCTGCTTTAGGCCTGTGATTCTTTTGGTGAGGTATTTCTGCAGCCTTTCTAGTTGTTGCAGATGTCCTGTGAGGTACATACCAAACGGGACATTGTATTCTATAATGGGTATAATGAGGGATGAGTACAGAGGGACAATGACCTCCTTTTTTCTGGATGAAAAGCCCCTAGTGATGAGGTGAGCTACATAGAAGAATTTTCTAACTGTTGTTTCTATGTGGTTATCAAAGGTGAGATCACTGTCCACCTGTGTCCCTAGGTCTCTTATCACACTTTTGGTGTTTAGTGTACTGCCACCTTTGTGGTAGTTCAAAGGTATGTGTTTTTTCCCAAAGGGGACAACTATACATTTTTTGGCATTTAGCTTGAGCCCATGTCTCTGGCACCAGGCATATGTTTCGGTAAGGCCCTTTTGTAGTATATCTAAGTTTGTTACTTTTGACTTAAGAAGCATGAAGTTGGCTTTGGAGAAGTTTTTTTAAGGAGGTTTCCTTAAAGCGGTGTGGGGGTGGAATGTGGATGTCAAGGGTGATTAGCTTATGGTCTGATCTGACCAATGAGGGAGTGACCACTGGTGTGGAGCATTGATCTCCCATGTTGTTAATGACCAGGTCTAGAATATTGGTACCCCTGTTGGGGCTACGAATTAGTTGCTGTAGGGCGTTGGAATTTATGAATTCCAAGAACCATAGGTGTTGTTACAGGAGTAGTTTTCCCAAGTAATGGCTGGGTAGTTGAAATAACCCAGTATTAGGTTGTATCTTAATATTTTACAGTATGATTAGAAAGGTATAGTGATAATCTTGGGGCATAGTGGGGGAATCTGTAGCAAGCTACAATTTGTATTGCAGTCTTACCTAGTGTTAGTTGCACCTGGAGAATTTCAGACGCATTGTCTTAAGCAACTAGCCTGGAGGAGTGAATATCCTTGGTGAATATGGACACTCCTCCACCTTTAGTGTTTTGGTCCTGGTTTGGTGATCAAAAAGTATGGTATGAGTTGTATCCTGGTATTGCAGGGGTGCTCTCTGGAGCTTTGAACCAGGTCTCAGTTGCTGCACAGATATCAATGTTCTCCATTTTTAGGAAAGCCTCGAGAGAGTGCATCTTGAGGTTTAGACTTGTAGCATTAAGTAGCATTACCTTCACTCAAGATTATCCTGGGGATTCAGAAAGAGTCCTACTACTCATATAAAACTTACAGTAAAAAGGTCCTGTTTTTGCAATGTAGTATTTTGCGATTCAGAGACACCTTAGCTACAGTTATGAAAGACCTCTTTGTTGGCTAATTTAAATGTGTCTGAAACGCTGTTGATTACAATGAGAGCAAATCAATTATTTGAAAAACTAATAGTTGGCAGCAGACACTTAACATTAACACAGATACTCCCTCATTCATTTACCCACACAAACAGTATATGCATTTAAATCCACACTATCACATACCCTCTACCCCATACATTCCCCTGTGCTGCATCAACATCCCCAATGTCTCATTTTTTCTGCCCTCCTACAGCATGGATGATGATTGCAGTCAGTCATTAATTCCAGACCTTGGAGTTTCATACATCATATCCTTCAGTAAATACATATAGTACAAAAGCCATTCATTATACTAGTGACCTTCTACGTTTGTGGAATGTATAATTAAAATCCAGTGCTGACATTGTCCCACAGCTACTTGTGGATCTGTCTTAACCTCATGAGCTATGAGGTTGAAAGGTATAGCTAATGCTCCCTGCCCCCCTCACATAAGTCATAAACTGTTGCAGGCATTAAATAATGCGTGAGATCCCCAAAATATGCTAAAAAACACCCACTGTACTGAGTGCAGTGGTTTCATGCTGAGGTTTATTCTGGGAAGGATGGAGGGTTTAACCCCCCCCCCCCCCGTAGATGACTTTTCTTTTTAAAACTCTTATTTTATATGTGCATTCCATTTCTGGTGCCTACTGATGGTGCAGATGAGTAACATCCAGTGTGGAGGTGGCAGGGTACAGGGTTGGAATCCCTTTTAGTGCCTTTAAGGCATGGCTACTTACAATATCCCTGGTGGTCACTGCACACAGTTTTTGTCAACTTTTAAGTAAGTGCCATTAAGGTATGTTATATAGAGTATCCCTGATGTCTAGTGCCATTCTGCTGTAGCTCAGAGCAAATCTGAGTATTGCCATTTAGATTCTTCACATAGCTATATAATGCCTTGTGGTTGTCTTTGGAATCTTTGGCAATTTTGTTTTCATAACTAGCTTTGGAAGATTTATTGGCTAGGCTTACAATGGTTCCCAAAGGCAGTTAGCCTAATACTAACCTATGAACCCACATTTTCAGACTTCTCCCTGCCCCTCCCCAGCTCATCTTATGTTTAATACGATACAAAAGTGCAGGTCAACACCACGATAAATAAAACGAACTTTTATTAACAAAATATGAGCGCTTTCGCGTGCCCACAACTGCACGCTTCTTCAGATGAATGTAACATCATAGTGAAACCATTCACTATATATACAAGAAACTATACAAGAAGCTATAATTACTAAATATGATAATTAGTCTATTTATTCAATTAAGTTATTTGAAGTACACATCCATTTAAAGCAGTAAAACAAGACTGACAGAAATAAAATATAGTAGTTATATCTTGTCACCGATCATTATATTTATCTCATCTATTGATTAATGATCACTGTAAATAATCTAAGCGACAACACATGGTCATGCTGTTTCAATCATATTAAAATTCCTACTATCTAAATACCTACATTTAATAAACTGTACGCTATTACAAATATAACAGCACATGTAACATATCTAAAAATAATAAATAGACGAGTTTGCAGCAGTATTGAGAAAAATTATATATATTGTTGATTCCTAATGCATAAATAATTTTAAATTGAAATTATTAAAAACAAATATATACATAATGCTTACTCCAATTATATTAATAAGTGGACATAAATAAATTACTAAGTGTATGTATATTTGTTGAATAAATAATTCAGTAAATATATGTTATAAAAATTTTTTAAAAACACACATTAAAACACATATTAAAAAACACTTATAAATAAATGTATATCAAATTCACCAATCAGGTGTATTAAATGTATTGATTACTAATATACATAATATATAGCATCCTATAAATATAAGTATTGAATTTTACTGACTGATGTCAATATAATTAAATAGTCACTCAATATATCAATGGAATGTGACTATGAATATATCTACCAAAGTATATCAAATACATATATGTATGGATGTATAAAAGTGTATGTAGGTAATTTAAAATATAATATTTATGCATGTGGCAAGTGTTTATAAATATTCATAATATCATATAGGTGCTTTTTGTATCTACATCATTTTTCAAAGCATTTAATAGTCTATTAAAATAACTGTCAGTATAAGAAGAATTCTTCAAATAACAATAATAATATAAATAATAAACTATATAAAAAACATAGTTGATAATATTCATTAGAAATTGATATTATGCTATGTGAAAATTAATACATGTATCCAAATATAGATTTATATATAAATAATTATATTATTTTTATTTTTATTATATTATTATAAATATTTTTCATTGTTAACTACATATTGTCTCTGTTATTTTCAATAAACATAAACCATTTTGTTGGGTGATATCTTCTCCACACCTTCCAGTGTGGAGGTGGCAGGGTACAGGGTTGGAATCCCTTTTAGTGCCTTTAAGGCATGGCTACTTACAATATCCCTGGTGGTCACTGCACACAGTTTTTGTTAACTTTTAAGTAAGTGCCATTAAGGTATGTTATATAGAGTATCCCTGATGTCTAGTGCCATTCTGCTGTAGCTCAGAGCAAATCTGAGTATTGCCATTTAGATTCTTCACATAGCTATATAATGCCTTGTGGTTGTCTTTGGAAATTTTGTTTTCGTAACTAGCTTTGGAAGATTTATTGGCTAGGCTTACAATGGTTCCCAAAGGCAGTTAGCCTAATACTAACCTATGAACCCACATTTTCAGACTTCTCCCTGCCCCTCCCCAGCTCATCTTATGTTTAAGTGGCATTACAGAACAAGACATTCTCCCTGGTATCTAGTGTCCCAACCAACCCCATTCTGTTTAAGGCCCTGGTGCCCGGTGTCCCAACCAACTGCATTCTGCTTAAGTGTTGTTATGGTACATGAAGTTCACTATGGTGGGTAGTATTCCCCCAACCAACATCTGTAGAATTGTCCCTGGTAGCTTGTGGTACCCATGACCCAATATTGCATGTTTTGTTGATTAGTCTAGGAGCATGTGGATGCAGGAGAGTTACCCCGACCCACAAAAACACACACACACGCACACACACGCACACACATGCACACGCACATGCACACACACACACATGCACACACACGCACACACGCACACGCACACGCACACACGCACACGCACACATATACAGCTAATCTACCCCCTTCCACAGCCTCCCTGGCAGATGCACGCTCACACATACATTCCCTCACATACATGCACACACCCTAAAACTACCACACTACCATATAATCAAATTCTACAGCACTTACTTTTACTATGATGGATGAACATGGTCTTTTAATGTATGGATTTTCTTTCTTTACTTTCTGTTATAACGTCTTTCAGATCTCTTTGATATGCAATTTTTTCCATGTTTCCTTCCAATAAAATTGTAAATAATGTGGTTATGTTGGAACCATTCCAGATTCAAAGATGATATACTGTGTGTCTCAATATCTAAAAATAAACACATTTTATATGAGATATCACCATACTTAGCTGCTTAGAGATGCAGTTTTCAAATAAAGATGAGGAAGAATAAAGCCTGTCAGTATGTCAGCAATCTCTGAATAATTTAGTCAAGCATAATGTATTCATTTTGACAGACAGACATCTAGAAGTTTAAATGTTTCTTCAGTTCCATTATACTTTCAGACCAGAAAGTGGTACATATGTATTTCCTTCTAAAGGTGTCACACATAAGTATATTCATTTTGAAATCTAGTTAAGATATTTCGAGCCATTTATCCATTTTACATTTAATGTTGCATATTATAGAGTATGAATACACAGTATACTTGAGAAAAAAATTTACTTCTGCATTTTAATTACCTTGAGGGCCTTTCTGCATTATTAATACTGTATATTGTTATTCTCTTTAGGGCTTGCTGGTATCAACTATATTCTGTTTCTTTAATGGAGAGGTAAGTATGAAACAGGTAGATCAAAAGCACTAATTAATATAATAAGGGCATAACTACTGTGTGTGTGTGTGTGTGTGTGTGTGTGTGTGTGTGTGTGTATATATATATATATATATATATATATATATATATCTTTTTATTATTATTATTAAAATGTAGAAATGCATGGAATACAAGTTTTAATTACTGATTTTTCTATGAGCATTTATGATCAACAAGGGAACATATTTCTTATAATTATAGTAAATTACACACATATAAGAAACTTATTTTCAACTAAAAACACTGACAAAAAGGGATTCTAATATCTGTATAAAATGTTGAAGTATAAAGCAGTCTGTAGTATATCTGTGCAACTGTTTTTGTCATTTTTTATATTAAATTGACTAGTTAAATTTGAGTAACTTAGCTGATAAATACGGTAAGAGCTGTTGTGAAATGGTGAAGAAGCAAAACTTGCAAGCAAGAGAAACTTTTGTCTCAGACTGTGCATACTACTAAAAGTAATTTGTCTAAGGTACAGAAGGAAGTAATTTAAAAGCACCTGGAAGAAAGTAGCTGATCGTGAAGAATGGGCTTGTTTAATGATGTTTGATGTATGTAAGGAACACTTACTAGCCTCTATTACACCAAAAGGATGCATATCAAACAAAATGTGTTTTTCATGGTGAAAGATAATGCAGGGGCATTTTCTGCAAAAGTAAATGAAAAGTGAGATGTATTACAAACCAAATCATTGACGATGATATAAGCAAAAAATAGAACAGAGAAAAAACTTTGCTAAAAACAAACCACTGAAGTTAGAAGTGTTAATTGGCTAACAAAACAGAAAATGAGATGTGTAAGAAATATCTTTAAGATACAAACACCATCAATATAACCTTGAGTCTGAGCTCCTAGAACAGCTGAAACAATACACAGCAGCACTATTCCTGCAGGACGAAGATACTATGCCTGGCATCACTGAATATCTTCATCCCCGGTACTTCTTAAAAAAAAAAAAAAAAAAAAAAAACAGCATAGCATGCAAAAGCCTGCACTATATGCTAGTACTACAGCACACATTTTGGTGTGACTCTGATAATGTCAGTAAATGCCTCAAATTGCATTGTTGTTGAACAAAAAAATAAACGGTAATGACCTCATTGATTTCTGAAGTTCTGCCTTATAACAATATTCTTCACTGTTTTTGTAGTTAGGTATGTTGAATTATGCATGGCTTTTTTATGCATTTTCTTTTATCTTAACTACATGTATCAGCAACTCTGTTAGTATACCTTGTCTTCCATCTCACAACTGACAAGGGCAGTTGCAAGAAATTTGCCAGTTTCAGATGGTCAGGTCTTGTGAATGTACTGCTTTTTCAGTGACTTCAAATGCTCTGGGCATGTACTGCCGAATCAAAACAAGCAACCAATTCTAGTACAGTGCGTAAGACTCAGACAAAGGTAGAGATTAAAATATGCAAACCCCGTGTCTCCCGTGAGAGACAAAAGCAAAGCACTTAAACAGGGTGTGATAACAGATTTTTTTTTTTTAATTTTTAATTAAAACTACATATTTTAAACACAACTGCTGTATGAGTCATACACACTGTAGTATAATTGGTACCTCTTTTTCAGTCAACTGTCTCTTTAATGTAGTGAATAATTGCAAAGGAATCTGTAAACTGATTTAGACTTTTAAAAACTAACTCAGTTTGAGACAATGAAGCACCTCATGCATTGTCATCCTACAGTGGACCTGATGTGCTAATGTGAGGAATGCATGCACAATCTGCACTAGTGGGGCAAGTAAAAATATGACATCTAGCATCAGTACAGTTATGTCTCGTTACTGCAGGAAATTTACACCTGAGTGGACACATCACTCTCTCTTTATTGAAAAAGTGTTCCTATCAGGAGAGAGGAAACCTAGTCACATGACATGTCAAGTTCTATCAGAGATGAATTGCTGTTCATGATGGTCAAAATCAATAGTTTGCATGTGTTTGTGTAGAACGGTTTGAATAAGTGATTATCAGAAACATTAATATTCTTTTTTTCAATATAAACATTACAGTGCTCTTGGGAAATTAGATTATTAGTAAAGCATTTTCCTCCTGTTTAAATTCTGCCTCAGTCAAGGAGTCTCGTAGATAACCAGCAACTGAAGTCACTCAGATAGAACAGTAAAGCAATTTTCTTGGTTGATATTGCCCTTCTCTTTTTTCCTTAGTCATCAGTGTTTTGGACTCTGGCACACTCCTTTGGTTCTTCTATTGCCTCTTAAGTTAGTTATTGATGATTTTGCTTCTATTCAGCCTCCACCAGCAAATTCATTCCATTCGGTATATCAGTATTTTATGCTGCTGTGCTTTAAGGAGTGAATTTCTTCACTAACAGGAGTATCCCAACTGTAATCCATTCCTGTAGCCATATAAGCTGCAACTTTATCAATTCCTTATGCGAAGAGTCAACCTGTATGTTTAAGGCTGAAGTGATTCTGCTTCATTGATGAGCTTCAAACTGTTCAGCATCATGTAATCAAAGAACAACACCAGGCCAACTGCACATCAATCAGTCATTGACCGTACCGGGTTTGTATCTTTATTAGGAACACTTCTCCACCAAGCTTACCACTTTTCTTTTATGATAGAACTGTTACAGGGTATAATTCAGACTACATTGACCCATTTGACAAAGAACACCATGGAAGGAGTTAGACTACTTCTGGATCAGTCATTGATACAAAAGTGAACAGCATAAAACAAACTCAACCAACAAGTCTGGAATGTGCAAAACTTTTTATATAAAACAATAAAAGACAATAAAATAAGGTAAGCGCTTTCATGGCGGATAGCTGTTTCTTCAGGCTATAAAACAACAATGAAATTACTTCAATACTTAAAATACAAACTAACGAATCAAAAAACAAAACAAGTCAGATGTCTCATACTACAGATGAGGTAAACAGAGCTCATTCATAGAACTCCATTCATAAAAATTTAATTCCTCAAGTGGTAACCAATAAATTCAATGCCTCAAGCCATGTGTGCTTTAGATATGTGCAAGTATTTTTCTACTGAGCATCCAGTTGTACCTATTTTATATGGTTTACTTAAGGTACATAAAAATTTGAATGACCCCCCCCCCCCCCATGTGGCAATTGTCTCTAGTAGAGGCTGGGTGCCTGAATCATTTTCTGTTTTTGTGGAAAGAACACTTTGTCCTATTCTAGATGGTCCACCTACTATCCTGAAGGACACCAAAAGTTTTTTTACGAGACCTGTATGCATGGTATAAAGACTTGAAGGACACTGAACATTTGCTTCTTGTTACCCTTGACATTAATTCATTATTCACTTGATATTGAATGCGTTAGAGTGTTTTTGTCCAGAAGCAGCGATTTCTCTACAAACAAAGGCTTCTTGACCTTATTCTGGAGAATAATGTCTTTATTTTCAAAGATGAATTTTATCTGCAGCATGCTGGGGTTACAATGGGCACGGTCTGTGCCAACTCCTATGCGATTCTAGTTTTAGCACAATGGGAATACGAGAATATTTTTTCTAATAATAATTTTATTGATTAGCTACTACAGACATTTTGTAGATGACATTTTTTTAGTACGGAGATACCACAACAACTTTTTTAAGATTTACTCATCACTATTCTAAGGACTCTCTTGAATTCTCAGATGTTACTGCTGTAAAGGATGCACTTGGCAGGGTAGAGACTAAGATTTACAACAAGCCTTGTAAGAGAAATAACATTCTGTACAAGACCAGTATACATACTAAACATGTAACTCTGAATATATTGAAGGGAACAGCTTCTTAAAACATCGAGGCTTCAAAGCAAGGACAGCAGTGTTGATGGAGCTTTGGATCGGATGTCTGATTGTTTTATGTCAAGAGGTTATTCACATACAGAAGTACCCAGAGTGGCTACTGAGGTACACCTGATGAGGGATACCACTGCACAGCCATACTTCAAAGAACACAATGAAGCTGTATCCTGTCTGTTAAACTTGCTGCCACCCTTCACATTGTGCGTACATATTCCAGTAATGTAGGAGTGATATGCGAGATCATAAAGAAGAATTGGCCAGTGCTTATGACTAACGATACAATAAAAAAAGCATTGGGAACTGTACCCAAGTTTTCTTTTTGTAACAACAAATCATTAAAATGAAAACTGTGCTACAAATGATCCAAATGTGTCAAATCTGGCCACTGTGATCGCACTGGCACTTTTCCATGCCAGTCCTGTCAAGCATGTAAATATATTTGGGTTACAATCTCCATTGAATACCCTTCTGTAGATTAGAATATTTATTTTGATTTTTATGCTGATTGTAAATGTTTAAATGTGATGTATCGTGCTAAGTGCCAAGCCTGCAGTAGCTTTTATGTCAGAAAAAACAACCAGATGTAGAAAGAGAGAGAGAGTTCTAGAACATATAGGTGACATTCAGAATAAGAAATCCATGAATGCTTTAGCTAGACATGCTATTGACTTTGGCCCTGCACGTTGTTTTAAATTTACTGTTTTAGAGATTATTGAATGAATCACTAGAGGGGTGACATTAAAAATACTATGGAATGTACTGAGCTCAGCTGGATCATTTTACTTAAAGCTGATTTGCTTCCTGGTTTGAATGACACTATCAAACCAGTCTTGCCAGCACATGGCTTGAGGCATTGATTGTATTGGTTACCATTGATGAATGAAGTCTTTATAAATGGAGTTCTATGAATGATCTCAGGTTACCTCATCTGTAGTAGGAGACATGTAACTTGTTTTGTTTTTTGATTGGTCAGTTTGTATTTTGAGTAGTAAAGCCCTTTCATTGTTGTTTTATGGTCTGAAGAATTGGCTATCAGCCATGAAAGTACTTACCTTCTTTTATTGTTTTTATATTAAAAAATTTGCACATTCCAGCTGTGGTGGTGAAGTTTGTTTTATGCTGTTCACATTGTGTTTTTGTACTCTCTCGACCTTTGCTCACTAGGACTACCTGTGCTTGCTGTTCATATTGATACAAAAGTATCATAGCAAGCTGTTAGCATTTAGGACAAACTACATTTGTTTTCTGTCTCTCTGTCATTGCATGGCCAGTTAGGAGTGTACAACTGAATGCCTAATAGCCTGATGCAATGTACTGAATCAGAAGGGGATACATGAAATATTTGAGGCTCTAATACTGGTCAGATGGTAGTGTAGAGAGTACTTAGACATCATATGCCACTATGCAGATGTATGCATAATGGATAAGGGCTTCACCTCATAAACATCAAGTACAGAGTTTGATTCTGACCTCATGTAATTGGCTAGGCTTAAAACAGCCCTTCAGGGCAGTTAGCTTAGCTTATAATTCACCTATGAACCTAAGTTGGCTAGAGTAACACTGTTAAAAGCCTTGCAAGCTCTGTGCAGCAAGCAGGTATACTGCTTAGTGAGGAGGTTGCACATGCACTAAAGTGTGCATCCACCTCCCAAAGACAGCAGTTATGGAGCTTGCAAGTTACACTCCCCAACAACAGCAGTATGATGCTACCAGCATCATCTATATACTCTTTGGCTCAGGCATGGATCAGGTTCAGTTTGGGGATTGCTATGGCATGTTTGGTAGACTCAATGAATGAGGAGTGGATCTTATAGCATTTGATGGTCAGCAGTGGGGAAGAAAAAATGTTTACCCAGAATCTCTTCCTTTGCTAACTTTTACTGAGTATTAGCATTCGTAATTGGGGCGGCCACGGTGGTGCAGTGGTTAGCCATACCGCCTCACAGCAAGAGGTTCTCTGGTTTGATCCTCGGCTGGGGTGCCTTCTGTGTGGAGTCTGCATGTCCTCCCTGTGGTTGCATGGGTTTCCACTAGGTGCTCCGATTTCCTCCCACATCCCAAAGACATTCTGCAGGTAGATTGGACACTGTTAATTGGCCCTAGGTGTGAGTGCGTGTATGTCTTTGCCTTCTGTGGAAGGTTGGGTGCCGGGCTGGCAACTCGACACTGTAAAACTCCACTGCCAATCATGAGCAGACAGATGATCCGCTGTGGTGACCCCTAACTGGGAAAAGCCGAAAGAAGAAGAAGAAGCATTCGTAATCAGTTACAAACTGAGAAAGCTGTATCCAAGACCAATGACATGATAGGCTATATTTATGCAGAAAAGGCAGTAGGAAAAGAGAGGTTATGACACCCATCGGTAGATGTCAGGCCCAAGCTCATTTACTGTGTTCCTGTTTCTTTATAATACACATATAACAATATTAAAATAGTTGATAAACAAAGAAAGGCTGCTAAATCTATTCTCACTTGAGGATAGTTGAGAACACGTAGACGTGACATTGGAGCACAAGATACTTACTGACATTGTGACAGTATACTGCTTAAGAGGAAAAAGACAGGTGGGGAGGGAGTATGGCTACCAAATTCGGAGCACAAAATGTACCCTAGATATTAGAAATTATGTCTGTATTTGAAAAAGTAATGGACAAATGAACAGGGTTCATAAGTAGGTAATGAAATGTGAGAAAATAAAGCCATTCAAGTTGGCATGGGATCGCTGGTGGGCTGTTAAAAGGGGTGTATGAGTGGAAGCTGAAACACAGTAACTGCACATATATAGCAGACCTTGATAAACAGCTTGCCTTATTCTGCCATCAGAACTATGTAATATAATGTCCTTATGCCTCACCATGTTTTTTAAGACTAAGTAAATATCATTACCCTACATTACTTTTTCATATTTTATGACATTATGCTTTCTTTGCAGGACAGACATGGTAACCATTGAGCCTGACATATTCAATAGCCTCCTTTATTTATTTATTTATTTATTGTTATTTTTATTTTTATTTTACCTTAGAAATGATATTTGATTTTCTTGCTTCTGTTTTCTTAACACATCATACTGTGTGACCTTATTTTTCATCACTTTGTAATTTTCTTTAAGTTATTATAGGTCACACTGAAACGTAGATTGTAATGGCAGATAAAGATACCATGTCTCATCATGTCTGTCAAAGGATAAGCTGAACAAAGTACCTCATCAACTTTTTTTCTGCCTTCTGATACTTAAGAAATGACAAATCTCTGTCACACATGCATTATTAAATTCTGATATTAATTTTGACCTTACAGCCACTTTGAAAAGACTGTTGCAGTCGTTTATCACCATTTCTGTAAAATAATATATCTTCATGTCTTCAATGAGCGATCTACCATGTATCATTTTTTTAAAGATGTAGTTACTTGCCAGTTAGACACTAAATATACAGTATCTGTGAGGTTCTTAAAATATTTCATCGCTTCCCTAGTCTTCCTTGGTTTATGAAGAGTGTGGTGGCAACCTAGTGAAGTCTCTGTTTATATGGTTCTCAAAGCAGACATATTTTTGTCTCATACACACACACACACACACACACACACACACACACACACACACACACACACACACACACACACACACACACACACATTCACACACTCTATATATATCTATATCCATATCCAGGGCCAATGTTAGCATTTTGGGGGGCCCCAATACATGTCAAGTTAGGGGCCTCCTAGACACTTCCATTCTAAGTATCACCTTGTCACTGCTATCTCTACTAATCAACCTTTTAGTTTATGCTGCAAACTTTTAGCAGCAGCATGCACACAGACTGACCAGTAGCTACAGTGCTCTTAAATTACAACAAGCCTGTGCAAGACACTATGTTGGCCCTTCTCCCAAAGGGACAGTTACAGTTACTGGCATTTAGTTGCAACAGTGATACATTACAACTATATGTGCAGGGCTGGACTTAGGTGAAATGGCATCCCAAGTACTCCCTACTGTTTCAACACCCACACACACACATTCCTCTCTTTACCCCCATCATGGGCTCTTCATACCATGCACATTATTTTTTTTTCCTTTTCTCACAAAAATCATGAGTAAGAAAAGAATTTCAGTCTTATTTTTTTTCTTTCAAGGAATAAATAAGTTGTGCCCATGGCTTAATGTTCAATGCTGACAAAATAATATCTCACAATAAACTAATAAGGCAATTTTTGTGAGGATACACAGGTCCTATCTGGGAATACTGCTTCCCTAGCCCCCCCCCCCTCCAAAAAAAAAAAACAAACAGTCACTGCCTGTGCATCCATCTGGTTTTAGACTGGGATGGAAGCAGATGTTCAAACTGCCACAGTCATGTATTTCAAGTGACTGCTGACATACATATACATAGCATGCCTCTTCACCCCTAACACCAAAGGCAGCCACCTGTATACTTCCCTGATGCATGATTTAGACAGTTCACTTCCCCTGCACAAGCTATAATAACCTTCTTTGTACACCTCTGAGGTCTGTGAGGGAAGTAAAATAAACAATTTCCACACTGTTCTCAGCCCAAACACAAGCTATAATGACCTACTGTGTACACCTCTAAGGTTTGACTGTGATGAACATTAAAATAGTAACCACACAATCCTCAGTCCTCCCCCCACTTAACTAACAACAACTTTTTGCGCCCACACACACACACACACACACACACACACACACACACACACACACATGCACATAGACACACACACATGCACATAGACAGACAGACACACACACACACACACACACACACACACACACACACACACACACACATGTCTAAGTAGGGTTGGGTTTAGAATGGGTGCGGTAGAGAGCAGAGGTCATTATCAGCTTTATCCTAACAGGGTCATATCACAGCCCTAGTCAGGTTAAATAGTGTAATCAGAAAATTAATACATTTTTTCTCCTCATTTTCTCCAACCATTAACATCTTTTGTGGGGTCTACACATAGTCAAGGATTATTAAAGGGGTGCTCTGTATACATTTAGACAGTCTGGGGGAGTGGGGGCCATCAGATTTCTGGAAGATCTATTTGTCTGAAAGTGATATTTTTTGTGCCTTAGTTTTGAAATATGATGATTTATTAGTTGCATTTTTTACTGATACCCAGAAGAATAATGTGTGTGTCCCAACAATATTAGGTATGTGCACAGATAACAATCTGTGATAACTTGCTCACTCAAACACGTAAGTCATAGCAATACTGGTTTTGTACTTACTTCAGCAAACAGAAATACATTGTGCAACACTGGTACTGCCACACCAGATCAGTTAGTGCTGTTTAGCAGTCGTCAAACAGCAGCAGGGATGGGTCACTTTTATTTACCTCATTGAAGAGTAATGCAAACCTGTGATTGTCCCTGATTTTATAGACCTTCCCTGATTTTGTCTCAAAATTTAGCTCTGTCCATCATAAAAAAAAATTGATTTGCTGGAAATCATTCAGGATTACAGACTGTCAATAAATCCAGATGTTAGAGTTTTATGCTTTTTATTGCCCCCCAAAAAATGCATGTTCATGCAAAACGTGTGATACTATTAACTTTTTAAGTGAATTAGAGTACTATTTATGTGTTCCTGACTTTGTGCCTTTATTCTGCTATTATTTTTGGCACTGCACATAACTCTTCAGCAAAAAAGTTGAGAGTTTTATTATCTAGAATTCTTCCAGAATTTATAAAACTCCCTGAAAGAGAAAACCATCCCTGAATATCTGCAGCATCAGTTCTTCTTAAGATCCAAGGTTGTACTGAGCTCAGTCTTTCTAGGCTGCTAATCTATCTAATGCTTTTTTTTGCTCATGTTCATTACCAGCTTTATCCTAACAGGGTCATATCACCGCCCTGTTCAGGTTAAAGAGCAGCATCAGGAAATTAATACATTTTTTCTCCTCCTTTTTCCCAACCAGCATCATCTTTCGAAGGCCCCCATACAGTCAAGGATGAAGAAGCCCCCCCCATAGGCACGGGTATTGCAGGTACCCAAAGTTGGATATGTTGTTAGTTTTAATGCAGTGAATGCCCACTAGCGGGGTTTAACTAAGCCAGGGGCACTACGTCAGTTGTACAATATTTAATGGAATTGTGATGCCTGTTACTTGATAAAACACAGTTACTATAACAAGCAATATATATGAATTTTAAAGGAGATATAAATAATAGTTATTACTACCCACCTCATTTATTAAACATACAAGATTGCTGTACTAGCTTTTGTTTGTTTGACAGACATATTACAAAATATCAAGACAAGATAACTTGCTGTGGTTTGGGCCTCCCCCCCCAGGAATAGGGCCCCCCTAGTGACTGCAGGGTTCACTGGTACCTAAATCCAGCTATGTATACACCTATTAACTCTATCTATGTCTATCTGTATATAGGTATAGATATAAATTTAGATAGATATAAAAATGATTTTCCTATGCTATGATCTATATTTGCAAACCAATTACTCCTAATCCCCCCAGAATAATAATGCTTATTTTTAATTGTGCTTGTATATTCTCATGAAAGAGTTTTTGTTGCGGTGCGGATCTTCTACTTCACTTCTGACCATTTCATACCTCTTTTCACCTAATAGTGTCATTTTATACTGGAGGCATCATGTCATTGTGAAATGCCATTTGGGGGGAAGGGGATTACAGTGGCTAGATTCCCACTTGCAAAAATTGAGCAAAGGGTTTCTTAGACAGTTACTGAGTATCTCTCTAAGACAAATCATTTGTGGAATAGAGGTTTGTTCTTTCTCAGAATTTTTTTTACGGAGTCAACCAGGATTCCTATCAGAAGTGAAAGATGTGACAGTGTCGCAGTGCTTTGTAAAACAAATGAAGAGTCAGACAGAATAATATTGAATTGGGAAGCTTGCTGTTGTACCTTTCAGGTATCTCTGAAGGGGTCATTTCTATATCTGTATGATTCCTCTCCTTCAGAGTATGTAAAATACTTTGCAGCATCACAATCTTGGGGTTAGTACATATTCTCTTATTTCTACCCATTCTGTGAATCACAGTAACGGTCAACAGATGTTCAACTGGCACCCAATTGGTTGCCCATCAATGCCTGCCTGATGGTTCTCCTGTTCTCTGGTTTAATCTATTACTCTATTATGTAGCTGCAGGTTTATAGGTAATGAGCCCTGCACTATTTCAGACTCATTTTATGGTGTTGACATGGATTTTCATTAGTGCATTAGGGAGAGATAAGAAATTGTCCTAATCTGGCTGTTCACAATCTCCATTTTTTCAGTGATTCAAAGTCGCAGATGAGATAATATTGAGGAGATGTTGCTTTATGATTTATACTGTGGTTTGGATGACTGAAATGAACACTGGAATTACCAACTACTTTGAGTATGTCCTTGGGGCAGGAGCAAACTACAGACTTCACATTTACTGTTTACCCAGATTTCTAGAACCTTCCTACTTAGACTCCATGATATCATGATCATCATACTGGTCAGCTACCCCTGATGTACAGTTATGCTTGACTTTAAAGTTTTGTTTCATAATGAATCAGTTGCTCCTTACATGGTAGTCTTTCAGTCTTTGGAAAGCATCAGGTTTATTTTGAGCATTTAATCTGCCACATGTATTAACGCACATTCATTGGGTTTAATTTGTTATAACAGTCATTATAAGAAAGTTTCAACCAAAGTAGTTTGCCTTTCCATACAATCCAGAACTTGTGTGATAAACTGCATTAGTTCTGAAGGGAAAGTGTCATATACCAGCCATATAAGATAGCCTGATTGACATGTATCCATGCCACATCTAATGTAGTCAAGTTCGCTGTTAAACAGAAGGCATGTTTGCAACAATCTTCACACTCCTGCACAGAGCCATTCCATAAAATGATACTAAATGAATGTAGTATTCTTGGAAAAAATCAGCTAAAAATAAGTGCTTATGTCTTGCACGATGGTCAGTTATCTAAATAATAATAAAATAATACTAAATAATAGCACTTAGCCAAAAGTTACATTTGCTGAAGGAGGTTCCAGTAGAGAAACATAAAAGAAAAAAATAATCAAGTTGTTGTTAAGTCAAGGCCAATGTATGCTACATGAATTGTCTTTTAGAGTTATAAATGATTTTTTGTTATAATAATGACAGTATCAAAGCTCACTACTATAACAGAGTTAAGCACATGCCTTTCCAATGTATGCTGCACCTGTACAATGTGGGAGCTTCTTTCCCATGCACTTGCTTTGTACGTATACCAACATCTAGTCAGTTAAGTGCCATAATGGGATGAAGCTCTCACTGAAACCTGCATAATCTGGGTTCAGTTAACAGCCCAAGTGATGGAAGAACTACCTGTAGGAGAAAGAGGGGTGAAGAGGCTTTACCGTCTCATGTTTTTGGAGGTGGAGACTGTGTGAACTTGCAGTGCAAGCATCCAGATCCTAGGGCTGTGTAAAAGAGATTGTTTTGGATTGGTTTGGTAGAGTGAAATCAGAGGAATGTGCCAGGTGTTAGTGTACATCTAGCTAAATCACATCACCTCAGGGACTTGTAGAACAAATACACAAAACCTTAATGCAACAGCCAGTTGGCCCTCATCTCCTTTCTGCCTCCATTATAGTTATATAAAATGTGCCTCTTTTTCATGAAAGGCAGCATTCTGGTTCAGAGAGGTTGCACTAGACAGGGTGTGCAGAAATCAAGGCAAGGAACTGACCAGTACAGATGGTCAGCTGACACAAGAACCAAAGATAACAATGTTCCATCTGTGTGGTATGTTAATAATAATTAGGTCAAGGGCACAGTTGTTGCCATATAGTTGTTTTGGATGGCTGGTGTATGACTGGATTAGATTGTTAAGGACTATGACCACTTCAGTGGTGCTTTGACTTGTCCAAGGAAATTCATATTAATATGGCCCACGGTTATCATAGCACTTCTCGGACAGAAGTGGATAATACCTTTGATAATATAATGGAATTATTTCAGGGATGAAACTGGGATTATGTAAGCCACTGCCCCAGATAATTATGTATGGCTACCAAAGAGAAGCTGGCCTCCTGATCAGTTTGGATAGTAGTGGTTATCTAAAGTCATGCTATTGATCAGTTTAACTTATTGACAGAGCTTATCAGAAGTGTGCCTTTACCAGTTTTAGAATTTGATTAGTTATTCCATAACATGTCAAAGTTCTTATTAAGGAACATAGATGCGAACCTGAAGAAAAATACTTTGATCATACATATAAAAATGTGTTTGACTTCAATTTTTTTAAATATCTTTTTTTACCTCCCTCCATCCCACCCCTACTGCCCACCAGTCATCAGCCTCCAATTGATTAGTCCATTCATTCATTCTCCTATGAGCCAACAGCTCACTACAGCAGACCGTCATTCAGGTTGTCGATGTTTTTCCATGTTTGGTCATACTTTCTTTTCCAGTGGCTGCCATGCATATTTACAGATGCACGGTGTTATGGTGCCTTTTTAATGAGCATATGCATCCCTGTACCTGACTCATGAATACTGCTATGCGGATGTCTTTTGGGAAAGGCAAGCGCATGTTTCTGACTCATGTACTGCATGATAGATGTCAGCATTATACCAGGCTGGCCCACACCCCTCTCATCAGGATGGAGGAGCCGGTATTGGCCATTCACTACTGCATTCCATTGTCAGCTTCTAGAATGCATGGTCACTGCCCCATCCAGGGTTGCCTCTTCATCCTTCTGTGCCTTTTCTGTTTTGATTTCTAATGTAGCATTAGAGTTTTTATAAAAAAATAAATAAGGTATCTGGTTACAAAATGTAACATAATCACTTTGAGCCTTGCTTTTCTTCTTTCTTCTTTTTTTTAATGTAACTATATCTTTTGCTGACTATTGTTAGAGCTACCAGTGGTTATCAAGTTTGATGCACAGATTAAAATCAAAACAGAAAACCCAAGGAGTTAGTGAGTTTGCATGAATGCACAATATAAAGTGCACTGATAAACAAAAGTAAATGTGGTATAAAGACAGTTGTGCCTACCAAAGTAAGCCAAGAACTAACTCAAAAAACAAACCTTCCTGGTGGAATCCAAGCATAAAATTGTGCAACAAAAGAAAAAAAAGCTATGCCCAGCATGATAAAATGTTGTCATCAATCTAAACAAACAAACAATTAAAAGGCAAATTAAATCTGCTAAAGCCAAATCTGAGGTAAAGATAGTCACCCAGGCAAAAGACAACCACAAGGCTTTCCTTAACTATGTCCAAAACCTTGAAGACATCACACAGTTGTATGCAGAACTGATTGTAAATGGAGATGCCTACACAAAGCCAGAAGATATAGAAAATCTGCTGTGCAACAAATTCAGCTCCAATCTTACCTCCTCCCTTCCCTAACCATTCACAGGTTCATAGATTGGTACTAGGCTATCGGCCCTAGGGCCTGTACAAGCCTAGCCATAACAATTCCCTGGCTATTTCTTGCCACAGTATTTACTTCCCTGTACCCCTATCTAGCAGGGTGACTGACGTGATCCCCGGGGTGAATTTCCTATCTCCCATCCAGTCATCAAGGTTCATTTTGAAGAGGACCAAAGAAGTGCTCTGCTTGACATGTATGGGCAGTCTATTCCAGAGTATGGGGAGTCTCTGGGTTAGGAACCTATCCCTCCAGCAAGTTTTTTTCTTTGTGATGACAAGGCTTAGATCCCTGGAGCATATGTCTCTGAGGAAATGCCATCAAACAAACAAAATTCCCCACAACTATCACTAGGGAGTAAATCCTAGATGTGGTCTGTAAGGCCAAAAACACTGCATTGATGTCCCTGATAACATCCCAAGATGCCTCCTAAATAGCTGGCAATATGTCCTATTGGGACCACCAGAGTCATTGTTTAACCATAGCCTCCAGACAGGCTTTGTGCCATGTGAATGGAGAATTTCAACAGTCATCCTTCTGCACAAGGACGGACCATCAATGGATCCTGGGAACTACATACCAATAAGTTTGACTAGTCTCATATGCAAAGCCATGGAAAGAATTATCATGAGAATGATTAATAAGGACATAGAAAAACTTCAAATACTGGATCCAACGCACTTTGGTTACATCTAGGCAGATCATGCTTACTCAACCTGGTAGACTTCTTTGAGAAGGTCATCAAGGCAACGGATGAGGGGAAAATGATTCACACTGCCTACATTGACCTGGTTAAGGCATTTGATACAATAACCTACTCAGGCATTATGCACAAACTCATGAAAATAAGCAAGAACCCATATCTTACATGTTGGATAGTCAGCTGACTCTCAGATAAGACCCAGCAATTAGGATAGGGTAGACTACCTCCACAAAGAAGACAGTCACTAGTGGAGTCCCTCAGGGCTCTGGTGCTGGGTCTTCTCCTTTTTGGCATCTACTTCTCAGAAGTCAATGCCAATGTAAAAGGCTTGTGGCTGACCAAATTTGCAGATGATTGCAAACTAAGAGCAGGCATAGAAGTCCCCCAACACACTAATCATACAGGAAGGACTAACACAGACAAGCGAATGGTGCCAAAGCCATAGCTTAAAACACAGTGCCAGGAAATATATAATAGTATCCTTTGGGAAATCAACCGCCCTAGGAAATTACCTGAGTGATAGCATACTCCTAAGAGTAGAACCAGTAGTCAGGGATTTGGGTATGCATATAAATAGCAATGTGACTTTCAACCAGCATGTGTCTAAGTTAATAAGGATATCGTTCCTGGTGCTCAACTTATAAGCAAAGATATGACATCTAGGTCCAAAATGCCAAAGATAAGTACCTGACCAAACAAATTCAACAACTAGAACGTCCACAGAAGTTCTTCACAAAAAGAATACAGGGTGTAAACAGCATATCTTATGCAGGTCATCTCAAATTCCTGTCTCTATGCTCTGTTTCCTACAGAATGTTGGGAAACAATCTATGCCTGACATACAAGGCCTCCTTGGATCCCACTCGATGGACCTTTTTCACATCCAAAAAATGAACAGCATCAGAATTACTCAATCTAGGGATTTAAAATTTGCTTTCAAGATAAATAAGATATGCTGAAGGGACAAGTATGTGTCTCCGAGAATTATCCTTTTCTGGAACAGGCTTCCCATCTATGCTTTGCATCTGTGCTTGGCTAAGTTTATAAAAGCCCAAGTAGTTGCTAGTCTAGTATACACCTAGAAATTAAAATGGCAGACAGTTTGGTAAAAACTGGTGTCAGTTATTGCCATCAGACAATGCGTAACTATACACAAGTCATTGCTAAGAAAGTAAGATCCTGCCAATGACTACAAATGCTAAAATATATAAGTATACCTTGTGCATGTTGTGTTTATTGATTTATTGATACTACTTTACCAGGAAAGTATGACTGGGTACAGCTACCCTTTTTTAGAAAAGGCATGAAGAAAAAAGCTCCAAGGTATCATATTTAATACATTCCATATTTAAAATTATTATAATGCAGTTTCAGTGAATACAAAGCATAGTCATCAGTGTAATAAAAATTGTATTGATATTCACAGTACATTAACAAGCCTTGCACCGAGACTTTACATGTAGAAGAGTGGTATATAAGAAAGGTAGGCGTCATTTAGGAAATCCAGTAGAGTAAGGTATTAGAGGAGATAAGCAAGTCGTAAGTCCGAGAGCTGAGAAGTAGTGATGGAATAGGAATTTGGTTGTGCTAATTAGAAGTAGATATAATAGTTTAAAAGTACAATAAAGTGAGGTATTGGAAGGAGATAAGCAGGCTAAGTGATTTAGTGCTTTAAAGGGAGGTATAAGAAAGGTGATGAAAGATGCCACAGAGTGATGTCCAGAAGAGGACTACAGTAATAGCATTCTTCTTTGCCTTTTATCACAACATAGCACTAAATAAGCCTTTTTTGAAATATCTAAGCTTTACTTCTTTGATGGGGAAAGGAATTCAAGAAGAGGTGTAACATTTTATATTGAACATTGCAGGAATGGACAAGTAATGAACTTCATTCTAAAATAATTGTGATAAGCTGTGTTTGGCATTGCCTGATATTCTCTTTTGCAACATATAAGACAGAACAAACACAATGACCATCTGACTCTGTTGTGAGTAATAAGTGCTCTGATCAGACTGTACTTTGTGCCTGGAACTTTCACATGAGAAGGGAAATCCTAGTGAAGCTGTGATGTTTTATATTATAGTTTATAGTGATATAAAAGTAAACAAAAAACAGAAAAATATTGATTTAAGCATTGCTCGATAATGCTTAAACTGTCCATCTATTTTTCTTTTCTAACTGTAACTGATTCAGTTTGACAGAAATACCTGCTAGTTTTACCCTTAGGAAGACTATAAGAAGTTAATTTCACACCTGGAAATTTTAGAATTAGGCCAGAAGTACTAAGCCAGAGGAAAGTTTTGTTTTGGAAGTATGCTAATGCAGTGCTGAGACTTTATATTAGCAAATAGTTATTTTAAAATGATTGTAAAGTGACACTCCGACCCCATGTGCAAAAAATGGGAAAAAAAGGGTTGCTGATGGATGGATATTGTAGTGTTAGCATTAGCAGTGGTAATATTACTGTTAAATTGTTATTAATCTGGCCATGCGATTGATAAACATATTGTGTGCGTATGTACAAGCATTGTTTACAGAACTGTGTTTAGTATATCACTGTTCATGGACATGGACCACAGTACTAAATGCTGCCATAATAAAGACTGTTTGTGAATGACACACAGGATCACGTGGTACACAACATGTGCTATGAGCTGCAGTAATAGACCTTCCAGTCGCTGTACATCACGCATTGAAGAACAGGACTACTCAGTAGGAAACAGATCATTAATAATGTTTGTGTTAGGCTAATGCCTTATTAACTATTTGTTTTTTGCAGTGCTGTGGTCTGATGTCATAGATGACTACATTTCATAAAGAATTATTAGTTACTAGGCACAGTGGTGGAGCTTGCACTATTAAAATATTATGGCAATGAGGGACTCTAGTGCTACTGTAGCTGTCACTAGTAAGAGGTTGGCAGCATCATTCAGTGGGGGCAGGGAAAGGTGAGGTTGTGGTAGCAGAGATGCCTACACCATGGGGAAGTATGTTACCAGTATTTTTTTCTACCATGCAAATGAAGTTTTTCTTTTATTTATATATTTTTGCTTTTTTTCTTACTGTCTGCGGATGAGAAACGTATCAGCAGGGGAGGGAGATTGCTATACAATGCCATCTTGCTGCATGTGGCAGGACTCCCATAGTTTATTCTACTGGGTCCTGCCTGTAGGCAGTTGATATTGTGTTTGTGAGTCATGTGCAGTTAAGTATAGGGTCACTGGCATGTGTACCCTGCACATGGAAGACTACAGCTACATAATGGGGTAATACTATATACAATTTATAATCATATTATGTATATTTGACTATGAATCACATAGAACATTGGTAGAACATTCTGCAGAATGCCACTCCTTCACCATGGCTTGTAACATTTATAAGTAGTGCTCAGAGGACCAGATGAAATGTAGAAGCATTAACTCAGAAAAACTTCCAATATAATTTTCTTCTGATCACTCAGTTAATCGACAAGCCTGGCCCCTACAAAGACCCACTGCGATCTGTTTAAGTCAAAACTGTATAGCCCATTCATTCTCTTCAGTATTACAGTCTAATATTTGCTGTGGGGCCATTATCTAATGAAGCGTTGTGAGTTTTCTGCATTAATAAATATACTCTCTATACATACCCAATTATACTTTCTGGAGTCAGGCATGCAATTCGAATTGCATGCAACTTTAAATTGATTCTTTGAGTGATATAAAACTTCAGATTCTCTGTCTCTCAAAGCAAATGCCTCATTTGACTCTTTGGTCTTAGAGAAGAGCTTGAACGGAGTGCATGTTCTTGGGCATTAAACCCTCCCCTCCCACCTTAAGGGAACCCCTTCATTGTAGTCCTGTACCAGCTAGCTCCTACAGTGCCAAGAATGCCAATCAGGCTTGGGTCATCAGGGTTATAGTCAGGGTTCTATCCCTTTATATTCCAGAGCTGACTATAACTTATTTTTACTATAATGTCTGCAGACATCAAAAGCATAATTTGCTTGGGATCAATGTGTTTTACCTTTCTTACTACAGTTTGAGTGTGTCTCATATGTTGCCCTTATGTCATACAGTGTTCTTATAAAGGTTGACTCGACCATAAGAAAGGCAATGTTTTGAAAGTTAAAAATTTAGGAGTAGACCTATATATATATATATATATATATATAAATATATATATATATATATATATATATATATATATATATGTGTGTGTGTGTGTGCGCGTGTGTGTGTGCATGTGTGTGTGTGTGTGTGTGTGTGTGTGTGTGTGTGTGTGTGTGTGTGTGTGTGTGTGTGTGTGTGTGTGTGTATGTGTGTGTGTGGTAATGGGCATGGCTGATGCAATCTCCAACATGATAGGTACAGAGGGGCTTGCATCCATCTTGCAAAGATCCTCAATTTCTACGACACTGTGATGATTTGAAAGCACAGTAGCTGAAATGTCTCTCAGTAATCTGGCTTTCAAGAAGTGTGACAAGTACTGTTATATCTTAATGAGTTGGCTGTCAAAATTACGTATCTTATCTTAATACTAATGCTACTATAGGAAGCTTTTTAATATTGAATTTAGAGTGAACAAAAGTCTAAATGGCATAGTGTGACACGTTTCTATTACTGTAGAGTGATGTGATTTAGCCATATACATCTGGTTTGCAGCAAGCATTGCAAATGGCAGTAGTGCACCCCTACTATTTCTCATCAAATCATTTATTCTGCTTTACACAAATTTGCTAGCAACTATAAGATAAATCAAAAAGTTTTATTTTAACCTGTTGAGTACTGCATGTTTTTTATCTACTGACATCTTTGAGATGCATGCCAGTAACTGCTTGTCATCTATCATTACTCAGTGAAGGATCTGTGCTAGCATTTAACTTTGGTTTCTTTAAAATAATAGCATAAATCAGATGAAACAGGGTCCGGACTTTATAAATTAGCTGTCACATTCAAGGCAGTCTTTTCTTATGTTTGCTGGGGCTCTTTCCCAATGGGTCTCCACTGAAAATGGGTTGCTTACTTACAATGCAAATCAAATAGCTAATAACCTTTTCTTTTTTACAATTATTTTGTATTGTGATTGTTATTTAATATTTGTATATTGTCACTTTATCTTTACTTATGTTTGCTGGGGCTTTTCCCCTCGAGTCTCCACTGAAAATGGGTTTGTTTGCAAACTCAATTGGACTAACCCGGTTAATAAATGTGAAATAAATAAAAATAAATAAATTTTCGAAGTAAGGATTCATTTAAGAATACTTTTTATTTTGCAGGTCCAAGCTGCCCTGAAAAGACAGTGGGTGCAGTATAAGGCACAATGGGGCCATCGGCGTCGAGATCATTGCTCTATGCGTTCAGCCTCTTACACAGCAACATCCATTTCAGAAGTTCCTGTTTATTTATACCATCATGACTCTAACAGTGATCAGTTAAATGGCAAACATGGGGAGGACTCTGAAATCACTATGTTAAAAGCAAGAGAAACATATGCTTAAGCATAGGAGGAACAACGGGAGGAAGAAACACAGATCATTTGACACTCCATCATCAAAGTATTTATACAGTGATGCCATAGTTAAATGCTTTAAAGACTGAAACAAGCCTTACCTAAACAATTATTTGACAATGACAGCCTTGACAAAGATGGAAAGCATATTCCTTAGAATAATGAATGCTCATCACAAATGAACTTAAAAATAAAAACAGACCTGGCAGTTCACGTGAATGGCATCTCAATGGCATCAGATTCTTGGCATAGATAAGACAAATAAAATGATATGGAACATGTCTATTTTCTGAGCCAAACTTATTGAAAAGCCAACAATTAATTGTTAAATATAAATGTGACTTTCTATTTTCCTGTGCTTAGACATAATTATTGCAACATCATTGCATACGGTAGTTAGCTTTATTACCATCTAAGGTTTCTGGTAGGATCAGTTATTCTTTTACTCTTAAATTTGCTTTATTGCTATGGATTGATTTAATAGTATATGCTCCGACATGCCTCAATATGTAGGTTACAGTATTTATTTTTAATAATATCACATGCAAAATAGTTATGTGATGATGTGTAAATATATGTAAAAGGGTAGAAGGTGTAGAGGGCAGCATAGGAGTATAGCAGTCCAAGTTGATAAGATACAGAATTGTACTGTTGGTTTTCAGTGACTTTAAAGCACAAATTCAATATCTAGACTATACATGTGAAATATATAAATATATAAATATATATATAAAAAGATTTTTAAACTAAAATATTTTTTTAACTTGAACTGTGTATATACATTTCTGTGTACCATGTCATTACTTTGAAAGGGAATAGCTTTCGCTAATTTTAAGCTGTGATCTCTTATTTAATTCATAATGGCACCCATTAAGATTGTATACTTAACCAAGTCTTATTTATGAATTACTTTCAGGGGGTTGTTTTGTTGTGTTTTCCTTCTGTGTTAAATGCAACAAAATACACTTTCAGTTTTTTTTTATCTCTCCAGAATGTAACAAGAAAGAATTACACATACTAGCCACAGAGAGACTTAATGAATTGAAATATTGTTACTTATGTGATGTTTGGAATGGCAAAACCTGGATATGGAGATAAGACCATAATATCACCATTGCAACTTTGCTAATATGTATAACAAATGGATGTTTTTAAGCATTTTATACATTCTGAGGGTATCTGTAACTGTTCTTCAAACTTGCAATTAATTTAAATTATAAATCACAAGAGGCATGCTGTTACTCCACTCTAACAAAACACCTGGAAGAGTGTCTCTTCAATACGGTATGTAAAAAGCAGTTTGAAGATATTCAGCCCTGCTGAGTGATGTACAGTATCTTTATATTACATACTGAACTGATGTTATTAATATCAGCATCTACTGCTGCTCATTTCACTGTGATTAATATTAGTTATGACAACTGTCAAAAAAAAAATATATATATATATATATATATATATATATATATATATATATATATATATATAATGGATGTTCCATACAGGCAGCACTGTCTTTAATTTCAATAATGGACTATATATTTTAATCATATGTTTATATTAAATGTCACCCAATGAGAAAATGTCTGGAATGTAGACAGTTTTCAGTACACAAATATATTTCCTGTCAATCTGCATATGAAATCTAGCTATGTTTGTCTGTGTCTGTCTAGTTGTTTGTCGACATGTTTCCCTGTAAATATTTATCCATACGTGTCTACATGTCTATGGGATTCTGATACTGTTGCCAGAGGAATTTAAATGTTTCTATGGACTTCTAGGTTCATAGGTTCATAGATTAGTACTAGGCTAACTACCCCTGCGAGCCATTTTAAGCCCAGCCAATTATCACCTGTGAGATTCAAACATTGTGCCTTGTGTTTGTAAGGCAAACACCTTAACCATTAGGCCACCCTCCCAACCCAAGAACAAATATTCTGAGCCACTGAATGCAGGTATATGTTTGTTCTGTAACAGTTTATAAGTTACTGGAAAAACATCACACCTAATAATGTTTAGAGCATGTCACTGCAGCATAATTCAATAGCTGATATGAAAGATAATCCTCAGGATTCATGAAGCTCGGTGCAAGGACGGTGTTAGCCTTGCACTGACCGTGCAGCATAGAGATGGTGCAGCAGCACCATATGCATATTAATGAAGATGCACTGCCGCAACATCCACATGCATAGGAAACATGCGCAAGTGCAGGGGGGAGTGTCTAAGCATTCCACGGAGGCGTAAACATATTGGCTACAGACGTGCAACCTAAAATGCTGACTAGTGCAGCCTGCCTCTAATAGTAATCCCTCCTGTCAATGTCCATGGATACTGAAATGTATGCAAAGCGTGCAAGAGAGTTCCGCGAACACCAAAAGAAAAAGTAAACACAAAAGCACATAGCTGAATTTTGAGCTCCTGTCCCTCAAACAATGACATTTAAAACCCCATGCCCATATTTCATTGTAGTGTTGATTGTTATACCAAGTGGAAGCGAAACACAGCATGTTTGCATGCCGCTGCCCTTTGCTAAGCCTAGCCCAATGGTTAGGGTTACCACCTGTCCCACTTTGTGAGGGACAGTCCCTCTTTGTGCAGTTGTGTCCTGACCAAAAATATTGCAAATGGCAAATGTCCTGCGATTGTAGGACATAATTATGTCCCATATTTTATGTAATAGTTGCATAAAATAGTTATTTCTGTATCTAAAATACCTAAATGTTACAAGAAACAGATTAAGCAACTAAACTGCTACAAGAATAAGCTTTTATTTAGGCAAAAAAGTAAAGTTCTATCCTTTGTACTGACCGTGGGTTTGTGTCGGCCTGTAAAATCTGATGTGTGTCCCGAAAATGTCCCACTTTGGCCATTTGAAAAGGTGGCAACCCTACCAGTGGTCAGAGCATCCGCTCAATATCTGCCCATTTGCGGTCCGAGTTATCCTTGTCTGGACGGCCCAATGATGAATGGTTATTACCCAAGTCTACCCACCATGTCATGAAAGATAAGTATCTGCGTGTACCTATGTGTGTAAGTACAGCATGTGGAAGATCAAATATGCTAGTTGTCCTCACAACCATATGCTAGTTGTCCTCACAACCATATTGGTACCAGAGATATGTAGAGTACTCAATGTGTACTGCTGTCTGTGCCATGGGCCATCAACCAGAGAAGGGATGGATGGTGTGTTTGTGGAATTTGGGTGGGTGATGGGTAATGTAATAATTCGCCAAGGGGTCACTGGGTCGGATGTACAATAGGTGAACTGGAGGTGTATGAGGGAGCAGTGGGTGAATCAGAAAGGAAACCAAAGAACATACATTCATATCTCCAATACACCCTGACTGGCCATACTGCAGAACACAAACCCACAAACATAATAACATTAAAATGTGCGATACACATGTACAGAAGTGTTACCGGCTCACACCCACATAATAGTCTGGCCTGAACTGAGCCATCCAACCCCAACACACCTGGATACATAATTGAATACCCATCATCCCCTCCACAACACACACCCCTCCATTGCTGAATGTCCACCAAAACCACCCATACCTGGGCTGCTAGCTTGGCGCAGCCATATCTGCACATAGTGCCCCCTACCCACATCTAGTAGGCAGTCTCACCCTAGGCAGTCTCAGGCTTGCAAACTAGGTATCCCATGCATGCATAACCCTCCCTCATTTTCAAATAACCAGAAGAATGGAGTTCATTGTTCACAATTTTTGGACATCCCTCATAGGATAAGTGTCTGTTTTCAAGATTAGACTTTGTGGCAGAACATGATGTCCACCCCCATTGACATCCGGGCACAAGTCAGATTAGCAGTACTTGCCCACAACCCTGCTCAGCCTCCACCCGATCCTGCAGAATGTACGACCCAGGATTAAACACCTGACCATGATGCATGTCTCCCCACGTACATTATTGGGAATATATACCTTTCACATGTTCCCATGAAGCTTCCCCATAGCCATCTTCCAAATAGTACATGTCCACAAACTGTATACCCTGTCCAGGTTCCTTATCGTAATGATGCACACAACCCCTGTATACAAACGGTACAGGTCCCTCCTGGATGAGGTTGTTCATATACATGGCCATGTATAACTCCAGATATGTAGTCATATATCTATAAATGTACATACTTATATTTGCATAGCTACACATCACACACACATGCATATAAGTAGTTGTCAAGTATGTGTCCTATTCATAAATATGTATACTTGCAAATGTATACATATGCCTCTCAGGAACATATGAACATTAACATGTACTATACATATGTACACCAACCAACTGTCACATTTGTTGCCAGTACTGTGGAATGCCTGTAGTCAAGTCATATATCCTAATTACCATCCATACAGAATGTATCATGGATGGTTTAGTGGTAAAACCAGTGACTATGGTGTTTCTCTTCCTGGGTCCAAGACATGTAAGGGCCGCTAATTTTATATGATGCCCAGAATAATGGCAGTCGGATATAGGGTGACTAAGGCACTTTCAACCAAACAAAAGTGGGTATGCGGCACTTTCAACCAAACAAAAGTGGGTATGCGTGACGGTAAGTGGCGGTCATTCAACAGTATGGGAAATGTAAATAAGCAGGTAGGTGTATATGCATGTGTATGTACAGACATACATATATATTTTTTTATATATATATATATATATATATATATATATATATATATATCTATATGAAGAATGAACATGGTCACAATAAAGTAGTCATAACGAATGTGAAGGAAAACAGCAGCGGAACCCCCCCGTATTATTTAGTGCTGTCATATCAAGCTGCTCAGAGGTGAGCAAAACTCCTGCATCTCCAACCACAGGTAGGATACTAACAGTGGGACTAACTTTGCCCACGTGCTAAGTCTGACTTTCAAACAGGTACATGGCAGTCCCAGTCACCATTCAGACAAACCGGAATACTAATTGAACACCCTAACCATTACATGAACGTATGTCCCAGGACTATAAGCTTGGGATGTCTGAATATACTTGGAGTGAACCAACATATGGGACATGTCTAGAGCAGAAGGGAGTGGCGCATGTGTAGTGGTGTGGTTTATTTCTGACCAGAGAATGGATGACTGTTGTGTTAGTGATGTTTTGCTGTGTTTGTTCTGCTAACTATGAACCATGGGTATACATGCAAATGAAGCAGCACAGCAATAGTGTAGTGGTTAGAGCATCCGCCTATCGAGCAGACGTTGCCGGTTCAACTGCAGCACACACCATTTGTGATGGGTAATCCATATACGAGCATAGTCTGCTAATTTTATGCTGTATAATGATATAATACCATTGAAATATGAACTGGGGTGACGTATCACAGTAAGAATGCAGAAGGTGTTTGCGTGACGGGAAATGGCGGTTAAACGGAAAACTGTTGCTGAAAAGTATTGTACACACCCTTTGTCCAACGGCCCTTGTTCTGCCCAGCAACACAATAAACCGCCTTGGCCAGGCTCGATGCCAGGATCCTACACATCACAATCAGTGTGATTTGCCACTAAGCCACGGCAGTTATACCTAACTCTGATGTTATAACAAACATAGCAGACAGCACAGTCATTCAACAGTGTGATCAAAGTAATTAATCATGTAGATGTATATGCATGTGTGCGTACATACATATATATATATATATATATATATATATATATATATATAATGAACATGGGCACAAGAAAGCATTCATAATAAATGCAAAGGAAAACAGCAGCGGAACACTTGTATTATCTAGTGCTTGACATATCAAGCTGGCCATAGGTGAGCAAACCCCCTGCGTCTCTAACCACAGGTAGGATGCTAACAGTGGAACTAACTTTGTCCATGTGCTAAGTTGGACTCAAATGGGTACAGAGCAGCCCCGGTCCCCAGTCAGACAAGCCTAAAACCAGATGACTATTTGAACACTCTGACCGTCATATGAACGTATGTGCCAGGACTATGGGCTTGGGAAGTCTGAAAATACTTGAAGTGAGTCAACATGCAGGATGGGTCCAGAGCATTAGTGAATGGCGCATGTGTAGTGGTGCAGTTTTCCTAACTGGAGAATGAATGCCTGCTGTTTTAGTGAAGTGTTGAGGCATGTGTTTGGATAACTATGAACCATGGGTATACATATAAATGATGCAGCATACCAATTGTGTAGTGGTTATAGCATCTGCCTAACGAAAAGGCATTCACGGTTCAAGTTTGACTATAGCACATATCATTTTCCATGTGGAATGAAAGTCATTCTGCTGTAAAACCGACATAATAATCTATAAAAGTGAACTTGAGTATTGCATGGGATTTTTAACCAGATCCTTTCAGTCAAAGTGGTACTGTCATAATGAATGCCATATGCCATATCACGCTGGTCAGGAGTGAGCAAAGCACTGCTATATATGTATATATATATATATATATATATATATATATATATATATATATATACATATACACACACGCGAACACACACACACACACACACACACACACACACACACACACAGACACACACACACCTATATATATATATATATATATATATGATGAATGCATGTCGTAACTGCATTGTTCCCCTCTACTCATCACTCATTAGACCCATTATAGAGTACAATGTCCCTTTTGGAATGTACCTCACAAGAGATCTGCAGCAGCTGGAAAGGCCATAGAAGTATCTCACAAAGAGGATTACTGGTCTCAAACAAATGCCCTACATTGACCAACTCAAAAAATTCCAGCTTTACTCCATAGCATATTGTCCTCTCCAAGGTGATTTCTACCTAACATATAAAGATATGTCAAACCCAGAGCTGTTGGACATGCTACACCTAAAGAAATCCCAATCCCTCCGAGCTACACGCTCTAGGGACCTAAACCTTGTCACCACAATAAACAGGACATGCTGGAGGGATAGATTCCTGGCCCAGATATTTCCTATACTCTGGAACCAGCTAAACATCTATGTCAAGCAAAGTTCTTCATTAGCACTCTTCAAGAAAAATCTTGATGAGTGGATGGGAAATAGGAAATACACCTCGGGGATCACTTCTGTGTCTCTGCTGGACAATGGCACAGGCAAATAACTTTCTTGGGTGTCAAAAGCTATAGAACCTTTCTGGCTAGGTTTATGTAGGCCCTTGGGCTGATAGCCTAGTACCTACCTATGAACCTATGAACAATAAAGCATAGACAAGGCATGAGAAGGGAATCAACAGCAACTATAGTATCATAGAGTGCTGTCAGTGTATGCCATATCACGCTGGTCAGGAGTGAGCAAAGCACTGCTACTCAAACCACAGGCAGGATATTACCAGTGGGAGTAACATAGTTGAATTGCTAAGTCTACTTTACACACAGACAGAGGGTAGTCCCTGCTGGGACTACCCAATTATATAGAGCGTTTAGGCTTCCGACCATTACACAAGCAAGGGCAGGTATGTTCAAAGACTAAATGGTGGGAGAGCCTGAGAATACACAAGGCGGAACAACATATGTGTAGGGCCCCTAACGCTTTGGAAATATCAATGTTTGGAGGTGTGTCATGGCTGCTATAACAAGTGGATAATAGAAGTTACATGTGTAAGTTGAACACGGATGGGGTGGAGGAACTATGGGTATAAAATTATGGATCCGGGCGTGCCAGGGTTAGATGGCCCGGTTCTAACTGGACTGCCCCATGGAGGTCAGTGAGTTCGTAATAGGTATATATGTATACACACATGCAGACATCAGTATGTGGAAGTACATTCTATGTAACATGCATTCCATTTGCAGACATAAATAATAGGAATGTGCACATACAAATATCAACAGTAGATGGAATAATAGGCTGTGCAGAAAAGGAACAGGACGAAACTGCTAGAATGCAGAGGTGTGTAGAGTGTCCAAAGTCAGTGCTGTGCTGACGGTAATCAAATGTGAGGGCTTCCCCACACATTGAATCATTCCTGTGATCTGCCCGCTATGGCAATGAGAAGTACTAAACTGGTCTAATTGTAAAAGAAATATGCTGAACACGTACATAATTAGGCTCCCATGTGTAACGTATGCGATACCACATAGTCATACATATTAATGAATTGTAGTGTCATGTTAACGGGAGTAAGGATGTAATAAAGTATAGAGTCTAATCTTGCCATAAACACATGCATGTTCCATGTGGGGCAACCCAGTAATTGTGAATAGTATTCCTTTGGTCGCTCACGTCACCAATGTTTGTGCACTAAAGGTATGGGAGGTATACGTGGACTGAGTAAACCGATGGGATGGCTCTGTAGGAGGAGGGAGTGACCAGTGTGTAGTGGTGTCGATACACCGCAAATCTGACAGGAGAATGGATAAAAGCAGTGTTAGGGAGGTGCTGGGGTGTGTTTGGGGAACCAGGAGCCATGGGTCTATGGGTATATATGCATATCAAGCAGCACAGCAATAGTGCATTCGTTAGAGCAACCCCCTAACGAACAGACATTCTCATACCAAATCACACTGTATCACATTCCAGTTCTCATCGGTAATCCGTACATAAACATATTGCGACATCTGTCCACTGTATAAGCTGCTAAATATCAATTACAAGATAACTGGAGTGAAGTGTCAGTGTCATAATGAATAAGGCACTAGTATGCAGGTGAAGCATATATAAACACCATTACGCATGTGTAAGTGCAGGGTATGTGTATTGGTTTACAGACACTCACATATATATGATATATATACATACATAAATACATATATATATATATATATATATATATATATATATATATATATATATATATATATATATGTGTGTGTGTGTGTGTGTGTAGATCTGCAGAGATATACAGCTATGACAGGAAACAGCACACAGGAATGACATATGTTCACAGGCTATGCCAATGGAAGTGAGGAACCTAGGCAAGAAACATGAAACACGCAGCATGCCCCCCCCCTCCCCACAGCCAGACGTGGGAAACATACACGCAATCAATGTAAAGTGTCCACTGCTCCCCAGACCACAGGCAGGATACAGCCGGGGGGGTACACAGTGCACCCGTGGATTCTAATCATGGAACACAGATGGAGAGTCCCTTGCGTGACACCCCAAAAATTGCCCAAACCAAAAGAAGGTGATAGACCGGCCATTTTGTCCACGGTGTACACAGACTCGGAATACAAGGGTGTGTAACCCTGATGACCCATGGGCTGAGACAATTGTATGAAATGGGTGCCGTGAGGTGGAGAGTGGGCAACGTGTAGTGGTGTGTCCAGAACAGACCAGGTCCCAGTGTAAGGATGGGTGCTGTTGAGGAGGCAAGGGTGGGGGAACTATGGGTAGCTACTTATGGGTCTAGGTGTGCAGGCGTTGGCTGATCTGGGCCAATATGGACAGCCCTAGGAATGCAAGCGAATGCGGTCATTGGGCAGAGGCGTCGCCCAATGAGCAGCCACACCCACTGCAAGACCCACTAAAGCAAAGTGTAATCTATATGGCAAGGAACAGAATAACCAGATGTAGACGTATATATGTAGAGGTATGTGTGTGTATATCTACCCATAGTGACATAGAGATATGCCTCTCCCTCACCGTAGTACGAATGTATACATACACAGAAAGAATAAAGATACATACCCACATATAAATATATACATATGCAGACAACCATAGACCCATATGTCATTAGATTATATATATATATATATATATATATATATATATATATATATATATATATATATATAAATATAGACAGCAAGATATAAATATACATGTATGCATACATATGCAGATATATTTGTATATATTAATGTATATATATATATATATATATATATATATATATATATATATATATATATATATATATATATATATATATACACATACACACACATTATATATATATATACATACACACACATTATATATATATATACATACACATACATTATATATATATATATATATATATATATATATATATATATATATATATATATATGTTACAGTAAATATACACATGTATATAGCTAGGATATGATACAGCAGTTATGAGTAACATATGTTCACAGGCCATGCATATGGTGGTGGGAGGTCCAATAAACAAACGTGTAACACATAGCATCACCCCCCACCCCCACAGCTAGGCCAGTGAGACATACAGACACACAATAATGGTAAACACACCACTGCTTCCCAGACCACCGGCAAGATACCACCAGTGGGAGAGACCTGCAAGGTCTAAACTTGAAACATAGACATCGATGCCTCTTGTGGGACACCAAAAATTAATGATTGGAGCCAGTCCCGGTAATGATTTATCAAACCAGGCTGTAGATGTACACGGACCAGTAGGTTTTGCAAGCCTGATAACCCATGGGTCGACACAACGTAAGACATGTGTCCCGACACAAGGAGAGTGGGCAGTGTGTAGTGGTGTGTTTATACCCTACCTGCACCCACAGTAAAGATGAGTGCTGTAGAGGAGTGGCATGTGGGGGAATTATGGGTATGCAATTATGGGTCTCGGGGTGCAAGTGTTGGCTTGCATAGCCATATTAGGACCACCCCGGGGATGTAAGTAATATTCCAATATGGGCATAGCTGACATCCATACCTCCCAACCCCTAAGAGCACATTCACTGGATAGTCCATAAACCATTGGGGGAACACATAGGGACCATACCATTGAACTGTCCCCGATTACCAGGGATGTCCCTGATTTTGACTCAGATTCTAACTCTGTCCCAAAAAACCCTCCTAGAACCAGTGATATTAGGAGGAAAGGTGGTGGATTACATGTAAGGAATAACGACAACTATTAAGAGTCATAAACAGCATGTACCTCAGACAATGTGCATGAATACATATGCTCTGAGTCTGTCAGTGTGTCAGGTTAATAGCACCAATAATTTAAATGTGTCCCTGATGTGGTTATGCAGTGTCCCTGATTCAGTCTTCATTTTTCCCCAATCGTATGAGAGGTCTGATAGGGACAGAAAGCACATATTCCACTGACTACCTTAGAAAGATGATAGAATAATAGGTATGCAGTAGCATGACTTGGCTGACGGATGTGGGACCCAAAACCCAATTACTTGTCTGTATTGAAGAGTCTCAGTTCCCATGTATCAGCCAGATGGGTGCAGTTTGTAAGAGGTACACACAAATAATATGGACAGGCCGCTGATTCCGTACAGTTGAATGGCATGCCGTCACCTAATGGGCAGCCATTCCTGATACTGTAGGCATGTAATCCGATGTAATAGGTATTAAAAGGTAATATTGTGGTCCTCGCTCCCACCTAGGGGTATGAGTGTCAGATGCAAGCACCAATGTCAGTGCATTGCAAGTGCGGGAGCAAGCGGGTGTAAGCCTGTTTGGCCACCAGTATGTGAGTATTACACTGGTAAAGCTATGTAGAGGCTAACTGAGTGTAAGAAGCTGTAACCAGAGGTTAGCATTGATTAACACTGCGCAAACCCACACACACCCACTCACAACTGCTTTAATGTGCCTTAATCCCTCCGTATCCAATGGCCTTGTTCTGCCCTGCAACAAAATAAACGGCCTCTGCAAGGCTCGGAACCAGGACCCTGCACACACAGCTAATGTGATTTACCAATACGCCATGGCAGATATACAGACATCTGACATTACCACAAACATATCATACAGCGCAGTCATTCAACAGTATAGGAATGTATCCCATCATGTGGATGTTTGTGTGAGTGTTTATGTCCAACATATAGGTACATACATATATAGAGATATATCAGGAACATACCATGTGGCAACAAAGCATACAAACGAATGAAAAGGGAAACACCAGTGATGCCTGTATTATGTAGTGGTGTTGTCCTATGTATTATTAAGACTCTCTCAGACAGACGTGTAATTCATATACACAAACAGTTGTACATTGGCTGTATACATCACTCTGTGTACGTAATGTACATTAAAACAACAGTACCTGTCCAATCATTATGTGAGAACAGTACTCTTGCAAGGTGCTGTGTGCAACATCATCATCATGATAAAGGTAAATGGGGTAACCAAAGGGGGACCGGTAGTGTTGTGTGTACAATGGGGTCATCCCCATCACGTATAACTGGACCATTTAGTAGTGATGTGCATACCAGGATTGTGCGCCTGAGGGACAGGGGTGAGGATAGCAGGAGTATGTTGTGATGCATATTACAAGGGTTACATGTGTCCAGTGGGCATATTAGTGAAATGGACAGCTATGTATAGGGCAAATGTTTTCCTAGGAACGGATTGGCCTTATGTTTCCATAGGGTGAGAGTGGGATGTGGGGGAAGGAGAGTAGGTATGCCCGTGGAGGATAGGTAGGGTAGGATCACAGACAAGACAGCATACAGGGTTGGTATATGACACATGTGGGGGGATACACCTCAGACAGGGATGGGTGTTCGGCATTCACAAGCCAATGGGAACAGTGGGATGGAGGTCCCCAGCCATGGGCAGCCGCCACTGCACCAAAACAGCTGCAAAGGAGGCAGTGCTGGGGGCTGTCCAGGAAGGGCAGCCTCACCCTATAAATGTGACACTCCGCCCTTGTGCTTGCGTATCTGGCTTTAGAACCTCTTATTGAGCCCCCAACACACCACATCTGGGACCACACGACAGCAGACATGTTGCTGTCTGGCCCTGCTCCCAGGGGGAACATGCCCCATCCTCAGTGGTGGTACCACCAGAAGGTAGTGCAGAGCTAACAAAGGTTGAGGTCCAAGGCTGGGCCCCAGATGTGCTGGTGCCTGGTGCCATGGTCTGCTGAAGTGGGACAGGAGGTTCTCCCAGGACCTCCAAACCCATACAGCCTATGGTGTTGCAGTTTAAACACAGATATGGTTTAGTAATAGTCAACAGCATTCAGGATTACTTACAACAGTATGCATAGATATGACCATCAACCCAACACAACAGATGGTATACATTTGCAGAGGGAGCACAACACATGCATATATACTGCATGACATCTCTACAATGTGTAGAAGATATGTGACTGCAGCTATGAACAGGTGCCCATTATTGGCTTGTCACTGGGAACCTGAGACAGTGTCTGTTATACCATTGTTCCATATGACATATGTCCAGTCAGGGATGTGATGGCAGTAACAAATCCCTATCACCATGTACTGGCTGCAATCCTCACACTATGCTCCTGCTGTGCACAGATGTGTGTTCAGTGTGTAATACAGGGAACAAATGATTCCACACACTGACCAGTCCACAGATGGCCCAACAGATGAGGGTCCCTCATGAACAGAGCACTGTCGTGTTTTTTTTTAAAACATGCAGAATAGCCATTACCACACACAACATGTTAAACAGGCAGTAGTCTCAATGCAGCATAGCTACACTTACATGCTGTAGTCATGTCTGGCACATCACTCTCCTGTCTTTAGGCTATTTCCCACTGTGTATAATGTTTGAGGAACATCCAGATATCAACTGTGATGCTGTTTCCAAACACCACATCCAGGTACCACTCACTGCGACTGTCATGGCCAAACACCAACATGATATTCCTAGATAATGAACTGTGTTTATCATGCAAATGGCTATGGGAACATCATCACAGCTGTTCCACATGCAATCAGCTAGAGGAGGACTGCAATAGGTGCAGAGGCCATCACCTGATCATGTCCATCCCTTACAATACACATGCTGCTGCTGAGCAGATGTACACCTCCACATCCACCAGAAAGTGTGTGGGAGGGATAGACAATTTACATTAGGGAAGGGCTTGGAGACTAAACCCTAAGCATCGTCTGCCACACGCCTACCAGTACAGGGGTCAAACCCCTGACTGACTACTATTACATGTGCATGCAGTTATTACATGTGCCGCAAAGCCGACATGTTGCTGTGCTGTAAGAGCATATATGTGTGTTGGTGAGAGACATCTGTAACAGAGATATAGTAGACATACATTAGGTGTAGCACACATGGCTGTCCACATGAACAGATACCATTGTCACCACAAGCACACTCTCTAATGGACTCGCATTGACACTAGCATGATACAGGTATTCCTTGGTGTCAGTGACATCAGTCCATACAGGGCACATGTGTACAGCATTGTATGGCCTCTGTGGATCACATTTGATGGCACCACATATGTTGCAGGCATCCAGTGGGGAACATAGTGAAGGCACATTGTCAACAGTTATGTGCCCATTGTACCACTGTACAGGGTCCCATGTCCTCTGCAGCCCACTGCAATCACACCATGCCTACTATCTGTCATCGTTGTGCATAGCAATGTAGAGGGATATCATAGGCAAGTCTGTTTGTGTATGACACATGGGTGCAGGACATATACCGGGTACTAGTAGGGTTGCATACTTTGTTCACCAGGCCTTTTGCCAGATGTAGGGGTATGGCTTGCAAACACAGTCCTGTGGCTGACTGATATCTGTGCTCCTCATGAGGTGGCCATTGTGTCATAAGAAGGACACCATATAGGAAAACTACAAAATCCACTCCCCACCATGTCCAGTGGTTAGACACCCACAGCCACCTCCACACAGGCTCTGACAGCCAAACACACACACTTGCCATGTCCTGTATACGAACTCCTACCTACCGTATCACACTGCAGCAATACTCAATTACGGCACATGCTATGGAAAATACTGGGTTACAGAAATTTATTTATTTATTTATTTTATTTTTTTTATTTATTTTACATTTGTTAACCGGGCTAGTCTGGCTGGATACATGTCCATTTTCAGCAGAGGCCCGAGGAGAAAAACTCCACTATCAGACTAAGACACTACAGTTTATGAGGTTACTAAATAAACTAACTTATACAAATAAAAATAATATAATAAGGCAAATTCAAATGCATATACATTTTTCCTGCACTAATCTGACTATATGACAATCAAATTTCAGACAGGGGTTGAGCAGAACAGCTTTAGTATCATAAAAAAAACAATTAGGAGTTAAAAAATATCACTAGTAGCTAGTCATGACAACAAATAGGTATTGGCTGAAAACATGAAAATGGTTAATATAAAGTATAAAATATGCAGGTTAGTAGTGTAACAGATATTATGTAGTAAGAGTATAGGAAAAAGGCAGAAATGAAGTAAAGGGAATGTTGACAGAGATGCAGATTCGGTAGGTACAGATATTATGGACTTAGTAAGGCTAGGATCAGCCAGTAGGAAAAGTAAAGGGGGAAAAAACAAAGATAGTGAGAAATACAAAGGTAGCAGGAATTATAGGAGGTCAGATAGATGAACCAAGAGACAGAATAACAGCATAGTCAGAGGGGGAGTCTAACAGAAATTTGAACAGAAGAGTGATGGTACAAAAAATGGGACTGTGGAAGAGAGTTTAAGTTAGAACAGAAGAGCAAAAATATACAGGAGTGGACTGGAGAGAGTAAAAAAAAAAATAATAATTTGCCGAGGTCAGTCAGGGTTGGAGCAGGGGCATAGCCAGTGAGTTAGTAGGTGAGTTTTTATCTGTTTTCTGAAAAGATGACATGAACCTAGGGCGGTCAGTTCTGTGGGAAGTTTATTCCAATAAGAACCGACAGTGTTTGCAAATAAGGAATCACCTGATTTATTATAAGATTTCAAAGTAGTAACTAGTAGCTTGTTGGCTGATCTAAGTGTAGTGAGATTTTTATAAGGTGTGATGAGTTTATTTAGTGTGGGTGTGTTGGAGGGGTAATGTAGAATTTTAAAAGTGATGATTAGTTGCTGTAGGAGTATAAGGTTTGGAAGTTCAAGTCAGTTTAGTTTCTTTAAATTAAGACAGTGATGAGTTTGGAATAGAGAGCCAGTAGCAAATCTGGCTATACTGTGGTAGGCGGTATTCAGTTTTTGAAGATTAGCTTTAGATATGTTGATAAAGGAAGGAGAGGCATACAACAGTGTAGAAATGAGGTGAGTTTGGGCGAGAGCCACTCGGGAAGTAGCAGTGAGAAAGGGCTTAAGTCTGTAAAGGGCACCAATCTTTTTATTGACTGACTTTATAGTTAAATCGATGTGGTAGTCAAAATTTAGCTGATTGTCTATGGTGACGCCTAGCAGCTTAGTGGAATAGTCAGGTTTGATGACAGTGCCATTACACGATACAATTGAAAAAGTGATAGGGGTGGATTCAGAGGTTGGGGTGAAAAGTAGAAGTTTGTTTTTTTTGGGATTTAGGAGGAGACAGATATGTTGAAACCATTTTTCTGCTGCAGTGAAGACCAATTGGGTAGCAGAGTGGAGTTGTGCTGGGGAAGAAGCAGAGCAGATGAGAGTGGAATCATCTGCATACTGTATACAAGTAGAGGTTGGGAGGGAAGTGGGCAGGTTATTTATGAAAATAGAGAAAAGTAGGGGACCTAGGATGGATCCTTGTGGGACGCCAATAGTAACTGGGAGTTGGGAGGATAGATGGCTGTCCCAGAGGACTGCTTGTTTTCTATTAGTCAGGTATGAGTCGAACCACTGTAATGCTTGTGAATTAAGTGAGAGGGATTGTAAGGTATTGAGGAGAAGTTTATGGTTGACCATATCGAATGCTTTTGAGAGGTCCAAGAAAAGTGCAGAGGAGAACAGGTTGTTGTTGCGGTTTTTATTGATAGAGTCAGTGAAGGAGAGAAGGGCAGTAGTAGTACTGTGGCAGGGTCTAAAACCATGTTGTGAGTCTACAAGTAATCTGTTATTCAAGAGATAATGTAGAAGTTGATGGTGAATGCAGCATTCCATTATTTTGGATAGAGGAGATAGAAGGGCAATAGGCCGGAAATTGGAGAGTTCATTGGAGTTTCCTCCTTTATGGAGGGGAATAATATGGGAGATTTTCCAACAGGATGGGATTTTGGATTCAGTTATAGTTCTGTTTATTAAGATGGAGACTGGGTAGGCTATTTCAGTTGCAGCTAGTTGCAGATATTCAGCTGGAAGCTTGTCTGCAGAAGGGGTGCAGGGTTTGAGTTTAGATAGTAGTTTACGTATATAGGTTGTTGAGATGGTATTAAACTTTAGCTTGTCGGTGCTGTTTTGAGTGGGGGTAGTTTGGAGGGTTAGGGGGGGTCATGGAACTTGCAAGTGAGGTGACTGTTTGAGAGAAGAAATTGTTGAAGGTATTGGCTATTATGTTAGGTTGGGTTTGTGCTAGGCCAGCTGGGGTAGGTGTTTTGGTGTTGCCTGGATGGAGTAGTTTGTTTATTCCAGACCAAAAGTGTTTTGGGTTGTGGTGTTGGTTTTGTTGGTATTGAAGGTGGTAGTTTTTCTTGTCCAGATAGGTAAGCTTCTTTGTTTTGTTTCTCAGATATTTGAAGTTTTGATGGTCAATTAGGTTTTTTGTTGACCTCCATTTAGACCACAGTTTATTCCTAGCTCGCATAGTTTGTTTAGTTGTTTTAGAGAGCCACGGGGCTGCTTTGGAACTGACTCTGACTAAGCGGGATGGGGCATGCTGGTTTAGAATTTGTAGGAAGGTATTGTTAAAATGGGTTACTGCTTCATCTATTGGGAGGTATTTTAGAGTAGACCAGTTATATTCCTTGAGTTCATTTTGAAAGGATACTAGGTTGAAATCTGTTTTGTTGTATTTGGTACGATAAGTCGCTGGTTTGGGATTTTTGATTTTTTGTTTAGTGATAAAGGTAAGGAGGTGATCGCTTATATTGTCAGGGAGTATTCCTGTTTTATAGGAGAGGGGATTGTTGTTGGTCAGTATCCAGTCTAGAATGGTTTGTTTGTGGGTGGATTTATTTATTCTAGTAGGGGAGTTGATGGTTTGATGAAAGTTAAAGAGATTAAGATGAATGGTGGGAGTGGGGGATATGCAGGAGTTCCAGTCAATGTTGAAATCCCCTAAGATTATGCTTTCTTGGGGAAAGCTACAGGAGGCCCAGCTAAGGATATTTTCTAGGGTATTGATGTTGTTGCCTGGGGGGATGTAGGAACATATTATGTTTATAGCCTTGGATTTATTAATTTGGAGTTTGGTACAAAGTATTTCAGCATTTGCTGGGGAGGGGGGCAAGGAGTCAATTAAGGCTACCTGAAGTTGGGATTTGTATAGGAGGGCCACTCCTCCGCCCTTTTTATTAAGACGATCTTGCCTGAAAGTGCTATAGCCTGGGGGAGTAAATTCATTGTCTTTGGTACTGGGTTTAAGCCAGGTTTCTGTGAGACAGAGGATATCAAAGGAATAGAAATCAATTAAGGCATGGAGTTGTGTTACTTTGTTGTTAATGCTACGAATATTTAGGTGAGCAATAGAGAGGGAGTCAGTGGAGAAGGGAGAGCTAGTATAGTTTGTAGTTTGGTTAGTAGGGGTGGGATTGAGGAGGGTATTGGGACCAGGGTTGGGGTGGATGTCCCCATGTATCAATAAAAGTGTTTGTGGGGTTTGAAAGACTTTTGTGTATCTGATGGGTATTATATAGAGCCGTTTGGTGGTTGTGAATTTGTAATGATGTACTTTATGGTATAGAGGGGGAAGGTAGGGACAGGTTGAAAGTATATTAATATGAGTTTGGTCAGGTAGAGGAAGTGTGGTTGTAGTATGTTTGTGTAATACAGGAGCTTGGCTAAGCCTAAGATGTTCGTAGGAGGTAAGAGTGTAGTAGTAAAGCAGGATGTTAAGGAGAAGAAGAAGAAAGATTGAGTTAAGGGTTAGAGGCATGTTTTCAATGAGTGAGAGGTTAGTAAGTGTAGGACTGCACAGTATATAATAATAGGGTGGGGTAGTATAGATCTGATTCAAGAGAGAGGGTGTGGTCTTAGGAGTAAGGAGTTAAAAGGTAGTTACTCAGGAAATAGAGATTGGAAGTTAGGTAATAAGGGGTGTGTCGAAGTAAGTATAAAGGTAGGACCCCTGGGGGTGGGTGGGAATTGGGGGTAGGGTGGCGAGCGGAGTGAGCGAAGCGAACGGAGCGGGGAAGAACTGGACGACCAGTTGCAAAAAACAATCAGGCAAGAAGAGAGAAACAGGTGTAAAGGTAAGGGTGAGCTCAACAGTAGAGAGTTTGAGGAGATTGTATGGTAAGTGGGGGGTAAATGAAATAGTACTGGGTGAGATAGAGGAGTTTCTCCTGAGAGAAATAGTAGGATGCAATGGTAAACTATGGAACAGGAAAGGACAGTAGGATTTGCAGTGAGATACTCTGAAAATATGATAGTAGGATTAGTGGTAAGAAGGGCGCCACCTAGTAGCTAGGTTAGGAAAGAATATCAGACAGAGCAAGCAGGGGGTTAACCAAGATTAAGGAACCAGGGATGGGGTAGAGAGAGAGGAATATACGTACCAAAGGCAAAAAAGGGAGTGAAGGAGAGGGACCAACAAAGGCCTATCTAGTGGGGGGGGGCTGCTGGTTTACCTGGTAGGGGAGCAAGAATATGTCCTGGTGAGTAAAGCTAAGCAGTACAATGATAGGACATACTTTCCAAAAAAAAAATCTGGGAGGACCGTCTTTGTTAAGAGTAATGTCAAATCCTATTCAGGAATACTGATGTTTAAAAGATGTCCACAGGGCCTCTTAGGTTAGGGAAGGACAGGAACCCAGGTGTACAATCTGTTAATAGTTAAAGGTAGAGAGAGAAAGCAAAAAAAAACAAGCAAAGGAAAAATAAGTAGTTAAGCAGTCATGTGTATACAGCATAACTAGCACATTTGCTTTAAATACAAAAAACAGAGAACAATACAGAGATATACCCTAGGGCACACTGTATGAAGCAGAGTAGCTAGACTGCTAAGGACATACAGTGGGGCCCCCAAGCAACAAACCTAATGGTAGTTACTAGCTAGAAAAAACGTTTAGGCAAACAGTAACAATCCTAATGACTGGATACAATCAATATACTAAGCATAAGCATCACGCAGTCAAATCAGTTTCAACAGAACATATGGCTAAAGATAGCATTAAAAAGCATTGGATCTAGATCAAGTTTAACAGGATCCCAAGGGGGATATAGTTATAAAATAATTCTATTTCCTGGTGAGTAGGTCAAATATTCGTGATCAAATTGCAGCACAGATACTAGGCAGATATAATATCAGCAGTGAGCAATACCTTTCCAGAGATAAAACACTTTAGCAATTACAGACTTTTGCTACGCTATAGCCCATCATGAACGCCAGTAATATATTATAGGAGACCACGTGGAGGCTTGCCTGGGAAGGGGCACTGCCAAATAGTCGCAGCAAGGGGAGAAAAACAGCTATAGAGAAGATTATGAGGGATATAAAAAGGTATATATGGTTACAGGAGAGAAACAATAGAAGACTAACGCTGTGGTAGGCACATCATATGAAAGTCAGATATGGATAACAATACTGCTATCCCCCTCAGTGTCAGGACGCCTAGGTTACAGGAGTAGGTCTAGGTCGCTAGCTAGCAATAACTAAGAAAAAATGAATAAAAGCCTGCCGAGCGGGAAAACCGCTACCAGGTGAACTTTAAAAAAGGCGCTGAGGCACTTTACGATTCACCTAAAGACACGCTAGCAGTGAGCGATAGGAAGAACGCTACCACTGGGTTGTCTAACTAAGTGTATCATTGATCGCTAAAAAAGGAATAAAAGCCTGCCGAGCGAAAAAAAAAAACGCTACTAGGTGAACTTTGAAAAAAGGCGCTGAAGGCACTTAACGATTCACCTAAAGACACGCTAGTAGTGAGCGATAGAAAGAACGCTACCACTGGGTTGTCTAACTAAGTGAAATCCTAGAGGTGCATTCCTAGGTGGGTGACAACAGCAGGATTGACAAAGGTGGTCATGTGATTTGTACAGAGAGTGCATACTCTACAAAGCATTGTACTTGTCTCACTCAGAGGCACACACAAACACTTGGTAAGTCTGGGATTAGAACACTGACCTAACTACTTTATCACACTACAGCATTACGCAGTTACAGAATGGGCTACTGAGATTACTGGGTCACAGCACACCCAGAGGTGTATTTCTAGGTGGGTGACATCATCAGCCTTGCCAAAATTGGGTATAGGAATTGTATGGAGTGTGAGTAGTCTAAAAGCATTGTTCTGTCCTCAGGCAGACGGAGACACACACACACACACACACACACACACACACACACACACACACACACACACACACACACAGTTGGCAAGTCTGGGATTGGAACATCGACCAAACTACTTTAATCACACTACAGCATTACCCAGTTACAGAATGCATTACCGAGATTACTGGGTCACAGCACTCCCAGAGGTGTATTTCTAGGTGGGTGCATCATCAGCCTTGCCAAAGTTGGGTATAGGAATTGTATGGAGTGTGAGTAGTCTAAAAGCATTGTTCTGTCCTCAGGCAGACAGAGACATACAGACGCCAGTGGTGGGATCAGACCACCTGCCTATCTACAGATCACTATTACAGTACTACATTGTTATGAGTCACGCCACAGAGACTACACATTTCAAGGCTATCATTATGACCTTCTAGGAATGCGGACATCAACAGGGATGCTGGCAGTTAATATGTACATACCTGTGAACCTGTGTGTTTAAAGTAGGAATCCATCCTGTACTGGAGTATGCCCATCTGTGGAAAGGACTACTACTATCACTATACAGGGTTACAATGGCCATGCCCATACACATAGAGGCACATAACAGACACAAGGTGTCACTGGGCATGCTCACACACTTAGTAGCACAGGGCTGTTTGGAATGCACTAGCACAGGGCTGTTTGGAATGCACTATGTCTCCAACTACGCAAGGTTATACTGGGCATGCTCATACACTTAGTAGCACAGGGTTGTTTGGGATGCACTGATTCTAAACACGGAAGGCCACAGTGGCCATGCTATTACAGTTAGACATACAGAACACATTATAATGGACTCCGGTGTTAGTAGTTCTCATTGTTAGCAGGAACGCTGCACTACATATATCTGACACCGATCACCTCCACAACATCTGCTTCTGTCCGTTACCCTAGATGTACCATTCTATACCAAATACAATACTACCGCTTACAGTGATGTCATGCTAGGAGTGGCAACTGCTTGACCAACACAATGAGCCAATGTCCTGCTGTAATTACGAGATTGTCCAGTGTTTGTCATTCTGGGATGACATGACTGAAAGAATACAGGCCTTTGTCACATATCACATATCCATGATTCAAGAGAGTCGGAATAATACCTAGGTCGCATTCGGCATATAGTGCCATTCCAAGGCAAATGTCCGAAACACAGAATAACACCCTGATACCTAGAGAACAACTGCATTGTATGCTTCTGCTAACCAGTGCTAGATGTGTAGCGTTCGTAATCACAGCTGCTCACTGTAGATCCAAAAATAGGGAATACTGACATCTGTGCAGTGAGGAACACCTGGCTGAAGGCTCTGTAGTGCACAATAGCACTACCACCATATACCTCAGAACCAGACATGTGGGCCATATCACAGGTACGGACCACTCCAGGTGGTGGTGTCCCCACATACATAAAGGCCACTCACATGTACTGACCAGTACTCCCACAAAAGGCATCACAGATGAGTCAGGTGCAGGTCACAGTGTCAAATGCTGCATTCTAGGATGTAACCCTCAGACACCACCATGCCCTCGGACCACCAACACACATCCATACATGTGGTATGACATATAATAGTATAAAACCATGTGACCTTTGACTGGTTGACCATACCTAGCTCTACATCAACTATGCAGAGTACCCATGTAGTGACAAAGTTGCAGCATGTGTTATGCAATGCAATGATACCACTGTTTCTAACCAGGTCAGCTGTACACATAGCAGAGTACCTCGGTTATTTACAGCATTAACAGAGAACTGTTGCTGTACACCAGTAAACATCCTCATGTTTGGATATGACACATGCACCTGCCCTAGATATATACATGCCACACACATACAACATAGCTGTTGTTGTCCTTTGTGCAGACAGGTGGCTACAGCCATTACACACATGCACATGGAAGTTAGGTCCACAGCTGCTGAATGCTAACAGTACATAAGGTGTGATATCAATGTTGACAGAGGTAACATTCCCTCTGTACTGGTCACCCATGACACCTATCATATCATACAACATTCCATGTGTCATGTATATCTTTACACATGTCCACCAAATGCAATGCCTACAAACATACCCAAATGACAGGAATGTAGGACCTACACACATGTACATGTAGTAGTGTGCATTCAGATACCATGTGTGTGCAGTTGCTGATGTTTGCAGGTGACTTGTGGCTTAGTACATCATGCAGTTGCAATGCAGCCTCAACATTGCCAACTGAATATGGTGATATGCTGAAAGTACGGTAAGCTGTAATTCAGGTATAGATAGATGTGTGGACATAACTAAGTAGTGGGGCATCTTTGCGGATGGATGTTTGCTCAGGAAAGCTCACAGGTGTGTCACAAGCATTCCTACAATAACCTGTGTAACTGCTAAGCTATGGTTTTGTTAATTGAAGGGGAACACACAGCGGCCAGGGTGACACCAAAGGTAAACTACTTGACACCTGTAACAGTTAAGACCTCCCATGTGCATATATTGTGCATATATTAGCACAGTTGCCAAAGGAAGCAGGTGTTTGATTGACAGTACTGGCATGTGTGGTTGTGTGTGCGTCCATACATGTCACATATGGTGGGGAATACATCTCAATTGTTACACACTTTCCTGTACACTGTTGTAGATCTGTACAGACTGCAATGTAGAAAGCAGGACATAGGCAGGGGTGTGTATCTCACACATGTCAGGTATCTGTACGTGTGTGACATAGGCTTATTCAATAGTGAATGCCACAGTGTGTGTGTGTGTGTGTGTGTGTGTGTGTGTGTGTGTGTGTGTGTGTGTGTGTGTGTGTGTGTATGTATGTATGGCTGTCTGGTCCCTGGATTGAGGATGTATGTTACCATAGTGAACTGATAAGACCCCTCCCCCCATCCAGGCAATGCAATCTAGTATCCCTATTGATGTCCTCGGATCTTAGGCCATTCTGACTACCTGTGCATGTGTAATCTCTGTGGCGTGTCATGTAAGTGCACAGTACTGTAATGATGATTTGCACATAGACAGTGGTCCTCACCTCAACACTAGCAACTGTGTGTGTGTGTGTGTGTGTGTGTGTGTGTGTGTGTGTGTGTGTGTGTGTGTGTGTGTGTGTGTGTGTGTGTGTTACTGTGTCGGTGAATCTGTGAGTGTGTGGGTGTGTTACTGTGTCTCTGAATACATGTGTGTGAATACCTGAGTGTGTGGGTGTATTTGTGTGTTTGCATCCTGTCATGGGAACATGTATTACTGCTTCCCAATGAAGCAACACGCTTTCCACTGGCCTCTACCCTTGTCATCAGCTAGACCCCTCTCTTACCTCACCACTCCATGTAACTGTACCTGTGATGTCTCCCAGTCTGTAGCCACAGTAGCTTATTACACAGCTATCATGCTCTTGGATCAATAGACATGTTTGGAACGTGGGACATTCTAACTGTGATGGGGAAGCTACAAGGTGCATGCAGGTATTTTCATACATACCTGTGAGTAGTCCACATTTACATATGGGACACTAACTGCAAACACTGACATCCACCAGTACGTGCAAGTAGACCTGAAGGAGGAAAGTAGAACATCATGACCAACATGCAGTTATTGTTGTTACACAAGACACATACTGTTAAAGTGCGAAATGCATCATACACCTGTACTACATGGTATGTCTGCTGCCTGTCAACAGTACACAATTGTAATCTACACTTATCTTCCTAGTCTGTTCAACCTGTGCATCAGACCATACGAGCATGTCCCTGCACCAATGGTGTGGATGATAGGGATGTGGCACAGGCATCATCATATGCACAGGGTGATAATGTTTGCCAGAGGCCTAGGCTGCACCATTGGATGACATCATGCATGTGGGTTAGGACCTTTGATCTCATTGGGCATGTGTGGATGTTATGCATGTGTGTGTGTTGCGGTGCCCTACATATGTTTCCGGTGTGTGCATGTATGTATGCACACAATTCTGGCATCTGTCTGGCCTACAGAGGGGTATTATTGACAGCTGCAGACTGTACAGACCAGGTTTTATAGTTCATGGTGCCGAGCCATGGCCACGTGACCTGCGCCTGTCAGGGCTTGCATGGGCACTACCAGGCAGAGGTGCAGATTGGGTACTGTCTGATGACACATGTCCACTGGAACCATGTCTCTGTTGGGACCATCCAGGCATACGTGCATGTGGCCTGCTGTGTCCTGGTGTGGACAGCACAGCACCAGCTGCACTGCTGCTGCTACTACCGCTGCTATGGGAGCGGGCATGTGAGGTAGCTCGTTCACGTAGACCTGCAACAGGTGATGTAGCTGACCTACGTCCATGTGCCCGACGCCTCACTCCTATCAGATGTTCCAGCACAGACATCTCGCGCTCGCAGATTGACATGCCACGATCAAGGATTTCAACCATGTCACCCAATCGTCTATCCAAAACTTCAGCAAGCTGCTGTTGAGCATTTGCCATTGCCTGGATGTTGTTGTTTAAAGAATGAACAGCAGCCCTCTGAAGCCTCTGACCTTCTCTGTTGTGCCATTCAGCATGTGCCTGTGCTCCATAACAGCCTGAAACATGTGTTTGGTGACACCAACTGCTGTGCTCTGTCTTGCAGGGACATGTTGGCCAGAGGTCCTCCAAAGAGCACCATTGACCACATGCCTGTGTGGGGCATCACCAGTCAGTTGGCTGACATCATGGTGTGCAGGCACACCTTCCATAGCCTCCACGCTTTCCTGTTCCAAGCTACCACATGCCAACTGTCCTTCGTCTATGACCACTGGTGATGGGGTATGTGTTGGCATGAGAACTGTGTGCAGGGATGAGGGGGATATAGGTGGAATGGCAACCAATGGCACAGGTTTAGCCCCTGACAACCCTGCCTGTGTCTCAATCATACATTCATCATCACTGCTACAGTCTGTGGGGACAGTAACATCAGATGGACCACAGGAGGGGAACGCTCCTACATCAACACCTGTGGGGGCAGACAAGAACTGTACATTACAATCTATACAATAGACACACACACACACACACACACACACACACACACACACACACACACACACACACACACACACGCTATGGCACCCAACATGCATGTGATATGACAGAAGGCATGCAACATGCATGTGATACGGCAGACAGCATGCAGCTCAGACAATAATAGTGGTAGTTATCATACATCCCTGGGTTGCATGCAGCAGCATGCATGTGTCATAGCAGAAGGCATGCACATTACACAATTATAGTAGTAGTAGCATACATCCCTGTGTTACACCATATAGACAAGTACAGGTTAACAGTACACTTGCCTGGTGTGTGGCATATGACCTTGACAATCACATGTAGTATGACATGTGATCTGCTGACATGTGCAATGACATGCATACATGTTTAACACAATGGTGTCCTGTCAAATATACAGTGGAGTAATGGTGTCCCAATGCAGGGATGTGTTATACTAAGATGGACCTTCCTCTGCCAGTGTTGTCTGTCCACCCTACAGATATACTGCACATTTAGCTGATGTGCATGGCCATTGCAGGGAATCATGTGGCTTTTCTATTGTTATACAGTGTGAGTTACAGACACAGTTCTTAACCATGACTGTGTTCAGATACAATACATATATACTGTGGAATGTGACCACGTCACTGAGGTGTATACACACTAAACCATAATGTGGAATGTGTGACACAGGTCACTGAATGGTATACGGATGACACCCCTGCACATCTGCAACCATATTGCTGCTGCCTGGCAACTATGGCCAGACATGGCAAACTCATCGTTACACCACACATGACATCTGTGTACCACACATACACAAACATGAGGAGCAAGGATGACAATGATGTCTGACATCAACAAGGGAAATGTACTGTATCTGTGGCCTGATGTGGTTGTCTGTGTATGTATGTGGATACTGTACAGGTGACTGCTGTCATGTCATGACACACTCAAGATGTTCAACACATCTTATGTGGTGGATTGATGTCACGCCTACACAAGATGTGCACAGGCCTGTAGGATGTCTAGTGTTCCACATCTGCAATATAACCATTACACAAAGGCCATAGTTGGACCATGTGGAGCCAATGTACAACAGGGTGTACACACATGCACATCACATCTACTGTGTGTGTTGCTTCATGTCTCTGGCCATTCTACATGGCCATGTGTGAACATGTGTTGGCCAAATGGTTGTGACAGGAATCTATTTCACATGTCTGTGTTGTCCCATATGACATACACCCATAGATGTCATATGCTCCACTGAAGACAGGGTTATGCAGACAAAGTGTGGTATGTGGGATATGTTTTTCAGGATAGTTAGGCAGTGTTGCAGCCAGCCCACTTGATGTCATGGACATGTCAGATAGCACATAACATTGTGTGACATTCATAGCAGGGGTATAATCCACACTGTTGAATCCTATGGGCTGGTCATACTCCAGCTCACTGTGTAGTACTGTTTGTATTCCCCACATGTGCAGTTCTGATCTGTATTACATGTCCGTACAGTGAACAACACCTCCACCATTGTATGTACAGCTATCCACACATCTGGCAATGACAGTTTGTGAGGTTTCATGTCGGTCTTTCACATAGTTTGCAAGTATTGCATATGGGTAGCCATTGTGGTGCATTGCAGGTCCGACCTGTATATTGTGACAGGACCATACATTATGTGTACATGTGGTAAATGGCCACATGGCAGATAGCTCTATGCATTAGCATGCCTGATAAATAATAACAGTCCACCTGCAATGCACTGCTGTCACAGTGGAATGCCAGAGGTACCTAAATAGGATTGACACAGCAGTATGATAATTATCCACACCTGTATGATAGCTACAGGGTGCAATGTGCATGTTAACACATATGCCAGTACAATAGACTATACTATGGAGTATGCACATTTGTGCATACACAGAGTAGCATACTATAGTATGCGGCATGTGTTTATACATGCCTTGCATATGATGTTACATTGCATATTGTACAGTGACACATGTAACTATATGAAATATAGTTGTTATATATGCGCAGTAGTGACTTACCAGGTAACTCCAGGCTCAGTGTTGAGAGACACCCACCTCCACGATATCAGCTAAGGCTTGTGGATGTTGTTCTGTAGGTGTCCCCAGGTTGGCCAGTAGCTCCTCAGTACATGTGAGTGGGGGCTGGGTTTGTGGCCCACCACCTGTTGCATTTTGTTCCCTGGTGATTGCATTTGCATGCTGTTTCAACCATCTAATTAGGTCTGTACAGTGTCTGCGCACCTGCTGGTATGTGAAGTTGTGGCCACCCACATCATTAACCCTCCAGTGAAGTTCCTGCCACAGGGCATCCCGCTGCTGTGCATACTGTAGGTATGGAATGAGGACCTCATCCTCCAAGTGGGTATAAGGTGGCAGCCTTGCACGTGGCATACCTGGAAGACATAATGATGGAGACAGGTCACAGTAACTCACAGAGATGTACAGAGGTACAGCTGAACATACATGTGTATCACATTTATTACAATTAAATAGTTGTCTTTGTAAATCTACATGACACTGACAACACTGACATGTTTGTGTCACACAGATTTGGCACTCAGTGGTGATTGGATATTATCACCATATATTTGTGTGTCACCCTGATGACATTGCTCATACTCCATGTGGATGCTGTCTTGATGTGGGCATGTCTGTTTGCCTGTACTGCTGTTCTTACCTATCAGCACATGCCAGGACGTGTCCACATTAATGCAGTCGACCTTGAGGCTGTGTATATGTCATATATAAAGACTTACACTGCCTTAACGGACATGACCTGTGACCCTGCAGACTTGCTCATGGAAGGTTTTACATGTATGTGTTGTGCCATATACATCTACATGGCACTGTACAGCAGTTCAACATTCTGCCATGTATCACCTGAGCTGCACATGTGATACACATGGGACACTGGCTAGCTTGATGGTATTTTCAGGGTTGGATATCAACTATAGCATGTACGGTCAAAGTCAACTAGTAGGCTATATGCCCTGGGCCATGTATGAGCCTAGGATGAAAGGTTACCTAGCTGTAGCCAACAGGTGGGTTGTGTGTCACCCTGATGACATTGCTCATACTCCATGTGGATGCTGTCTTGATATGGGCATGTCTGTTTGCCTGTACTGCTGTTCTTACCTATCAGCACATGCCAGGATGTGTCCACATTAATGCAGTCTACCTTGATGCTGTGTATATGTCATATATAAAGACTTACACTGCCTTAACGGACATGACCTGTGACCCTGCAGACTTGCTCATGGAAGGGTTTACATGTATGTGTTGTGCCATATACATCTACATGGCACTGTACAGCAGTTCAACATCCTGCCATGTATCACCTGTGCTGCACATGTGATACACATGGGACACTGGCTAGCTTGATGGTATTTGCAGGGCTGGATATCAACTATAGCATGTACTGTCAAAGTCAACTAGTAGGCTATATGCCCTGGGCCATGTATGAGCCTAGGATGAAAGGTTGCCTAGCTGTAGCCAACAGGCGGGTTTCTGGGGCCAGGTCAAGCATTGCCATATAACTGATTCACAGGGTTAATGATATATTTACCATGTGGTCATCACACCATGTCTGAAAGAGGGGCAATGTGCAGCTTTGCTGGATAGGGATGCATAGTATGGCAGGAGTATGTAAAGTGTATAGGACAAGGATCTGTCCAGCATGTGGTGATCCCTGTACTAGGAAGGTGGATGTCCATGAAGTATGTGTTTGAAATCAGGATGTGTAAGCGTAGCATCTCCAACATTTCTGGGTTGAACATGGCTTTATTCAGGACAGGCATCATGCTACACAGTGGGAGATTGGGATTGGGAAGCCAGGTGTAGGCCATCTGAACATGACCAATACCCCTTAAAGGAAATATGTGATCTGATATGGGTCACTTGAGTGTTGAGTATGGCTGAACAATGGCCTCTATATCCATGGATGGCACCCTATCATTAATAGGGTTGCCACTTATGACTACCTGATAGGTGTGGTGGTGTAACTATCACAGAAAAGACAACTGTCCAGCTGCATCCCTTACACACAGCCTAGGTGGTAGTTCATGGGTACAGGGTTATTAACATAGGGGTGACAATGCAATATTTAGCTGTCAGATTGTGGCCATATGTCACACACCTCACCCACATTGCCCCTTCTGTATGTCGACTGCAACACTCATTGAGTCAGCTATTGCTCCTAGGTCATAGTCATTCACATACTTCAATAGGCAGATGCCTTCCGTCTTTGTCTGTGTGGTATAGACTACAATGAGGGGGAGTACAATGAATTACCCTGTCTTACTGTAGCTGGCACTGGTGTGATGTGCATGTTTTATTCAGACACCTTCTGTAGTGCTGGTTCTGCCAGCAGTCCAGTTGCAAAACACTCTTGTGACATAGGAATGTGCATTTAGTATACTGATTGTAGCTAGAACACAGTATGGGTGATAATGCCCTATGACATGGCAAGGTTATGATATACTGCGTGAAATCAAACTTACTGTCATCTACATCTGTACTGCTGACATCAAATAAGTTGATCAAGGTTCATGGCCTTTCAGACCAGACTCAGCAGGGTAGTAGTGCAGTAAATCCCATTATCAGTGGTGTCTCCCCCTTTGTGGGTTGTGATAACTGTTGGTGTGCACCATTCAGTGTGTACACAGCCTGACATGAAGCTATGTTTTACACAATGTTTATGTGGAGAGCAAATTGTTTTGCCATGTGTGTATGACACAACCTGGGATGTGGACAGGTCCCATGCAGCCTGAGTGCAGATTGTACCTGCATTGTTGTGGTTACAGGGGCTCTGTAGTGTACATGCTATATGATTGTGTAACTGTTGGGGGGGGCAGTGTGTTTATGTTATCCAAGACCCTATCTGGATGAACAGGTGCTATTTCCATAGGTGCAGTGCATCTCATGCCATAATGCTGTGAAGCACAGCAGGTCTTGTTGCCATTATGTTTCATGACACAGCTATGGAATCCTCTGTGGTTGGCCTCATAATATGTGGATGATTAGTTTCACAGTAGTTTTGTGTGGCATTATATGGTGTATCTGCATCTTACAGAGCCTGTCCATAAGTCACCTTCCACTCGTGTGTTGACTCTTGCAACAGTTACTACCTTCTGTGGTACAGTTTAAGGTAGGGTACCATCGGTTTGCCTTCATGTTTGTGTTTGGTTGAATCCTGTTCCTGTTTCACTGGCACAATCACTGCACATATGTGAGTGCTTAAAGTGCATTTGTGTAGGACTCATCATTTGCACATACATTGTACATCTGCATGGGTGCCATGACAGTCACCACTTCACTTATAAGGAGCATAAAATTGGCTTTGAAGACTGACCATGTGTGGCATACTGTTAGTCCTGTTTGTGCGACTATGGTGATCCAGGTCATTGCTGTTGCTGACATCCAACATGCATTGAGCGTACATGATGAGTCTTCCCAGTTCATAATGGGATAGCTGAGTGGACACGATTATGGTTTCCTGTCTCAAAGCTGGTATTCCCCATTACAGCACAATGATAGTTGGGAATTCTGAGGCATGGTGGATGATCTGTCACAAGGTGCATTTTGGATTAAACTTTGGCACAAAGGTTGTTGCTCAGCAGAATGCATCTTATGTTGTGCAAGTACAACTAGCGTAGGGGTGTACATATCCCTCAGCAAGTTAGACACACCTGTGGGCCATGTGTTCCAATAAAGGGTAATGGCCATGAGGTGAGGTATGTGTTATAACATGGTCATGCAGGGGTGCTCACCAGAGCATTGAACCATAACTATCACTGCACAGATATGTTCCCCATGTTTCAGAATGCCGTAAGTGAGTCCATATTGAGTATCTGATTTGTATCATTGAGTATCAAGACCCACAGTTTATTTCTTGGCTGTCCCTATTGTATCAGTGGACTTTCACTTGAACTAGGCATGATGAGGGTACTATAGGGGAAGCACAGGCCGTTGCCAGTATCCAGATTCTCAGGGGTGACAGGTGCAGGCCCTGTCTGGCAAAGCATCATGGTCTGTCAACCATGTTATCCCAGGCAGAGAGATGCTGGATACTCTTTGAATTACACCAGTACATTACACGATTGTGGAATACAATCCCTAACCCTGTACTACTGCATCATTCTGGCCAATGGCAGAATGCTACCCAGGACTTGGGACATACCTGCATGGGCTACAAGACCTGACAGTTCCTACATGTGTTTCCATGCAGTCAAGGCTACTGCATCACAGGTCTTGCACAACAACATAGAATATGCTAGAGACATGTGTACAGTTCAAAAGGCAGTTTGAGTCTATGGGTATGTGGCTAATCATGGCAGACAGTTAGTTGACAGTATGTTTGCCCTTATATAGCTTGGTGTGTAACATAGTGCTAGAGTTTGTATTCACAAATGCATACTGTTGGCCATGTTTCTGGCCACGTGTTCTGAGGAGTGACTCAATTATGAAAACTATGTTATACAGTCTTTGTATCCTGCTATTTGTCTATTCCAACTTGGGAGGCCTCTTGCTTGGCCAGAAACTTAGAGGCCTCTGTGGAAGTGTGTGAATTCTGGTGGCATGTGTGTGTGTTCTTACTGTGCTCTGGTAAGGGTATGTGTTGGTTGTGGTGATGGGATGCATATGTTAACCTACACCTCTTGACTGTCTAGTCCAGTCATGGGTGTAGAATGGACTGCCTCCAAGCTCACTCCTGTAGCTGCATCCCAGACATTATGTGGGGTGTTGTGTTATGCGGGTTGGGCAGTGTACATGTCTTAGAGATTGCATTCCCCCAGGATGGCCACATACACAAAGCTAACATTAGTAAACACTGGTAGCTGACTAGTGGACATGCCTGTATGAGCATTCAGTACTACAAGTACCATGTACTGTATTTAGTTTACTTACTGCTTATGCAGATGTTTTAGACAGTGATGCTCACAAGTACATATTTGTGTTATGGACGAGACAACACTAGCTATTACAGGAACATGGTAGCTACCTTTAGTAGCAGTCCCCCTCTGAGGGCCACATCACATCCTGATAGTTGAGTACAGATGATGCACATGTCAACAGGGCTGTATCCTTGTCTGGGTATATGCTCACATACCCACCAGAACCATGAGCTCTGTTGGCCACAGACACCCACTCCCCGCACAGAGTCAAATATCAATAGACTATGCTGCCAATATCAACGTGATCAGGATATGATCAGATAGTGTAAGCCATCACCTATGAAGCAGCTATTACACATGGGCAGCGGTTTCCTACATCTTACACTCCTACAGCAGATGTCACACTAGAGTTAAGGATGATATGCACCCTGTTTCATTACCAGTACTGTCCACATATTTCCAAGCAGCTGTTAGTCTGCCAATGAGAGGTTAGGCTACACAAACCTGAACGTTCAACCAGTGTGTCTCTACTGTCAATACTAACTCTATGTAGGTGTGCACATAGCCATTTGGCACAGTCCTGTAACAAGAGTCAGTACACATTTGCAGAACATGTACACATGCACAGCTGTCATTGCTTGCAAACAATACTAGAGAGGTGGATATTAGGCAATGTGGACCTCTATGAAAGGCTCAAAAGACAAACCCACCACCATATATAACACAAGTAACAATAAACTGAGGGTAATGCTACTCAACACCAGAAGTCTGGACCTCACATTGTATGCAATCGAGGCACTCCTCTGTATGGAGAACATCGATATCTGTGCAGTAACAGGAACCTGGTTTAAGGCTCTAGAGAGCACCACAGCACTACCATGCTATAACTCATACCACACCTTCCGGCCACAGAACCCAGACCAAAACACAAATGGCATGGGTGTATTCATATTCATCAAGGATACTCACACCTCCAGGTTAGTGGTGCAGCACGATGCATCACAGATCATCCAAATGCAACTAAAAATGGCCAAAACTACATTCCAAATTGTAGCTTGTTACAGATCGCCCACCATGACCCAGGACCCACAATCTGCATTTCCGGAGACACTGGGACATATGAAGGTCCTACCAAACACCCTAATACTGGGTGATTTCAGCTACCCAAACATTAACTGGGAGAACTACTCAAGTACTAACTCCCTTGCCCAGCGCTTTCACAAATGTATACACTCAAACATCCTGGATCATCTGGTCAACACCTCCACCAGAGGGAACAACATATTGGACCTGGTAATCACCAGCATGGGTGACCAGTGTTCCACACCTGATGTCAACCCCTCGCTGGTTAGATCAGACCATGGGCTAATCACTCTGGATATTCACATTCCGCCCACAACCCCAAACAAGGAAACCAACGTGAAATACTTTTCCAAAGCAAACTTCACATTGCTTAAGACTGAGGTTAAAAGGTTCACAGCCATCACAACAATGGACAATGCTGACCAGGATGCTGAAACTTATACAAAGGCACTCTATGATCATCTGCAAGAATGCATGGATCGTGCTATCCCAAGGCAAACCAAGACTCACTCCTCCAAGAAACGGAAACCAGTTTGATGGACCCCTGCCATAAACAGGCTCTACGATAGAAGGAGGAAACTAGTACAGATAAGAGCGAACTCCCTAGAAGGAAAGACATCCCTGATCAGTATCAGCAAGACACTATGGTCCCTCATAAATTCTTCCAAGGCTAGCTTTGAAAGAGACAATTCCAAGGACTCTAACGATGACCACAAAGCATTCTTTAGCTATGTCAAGAACCTAAGTGGATACTCTCAGATCTGCTCTGAGTTGGTGCAGACTGGCAAACAATACACTGAACCGACTGATATTGGCCACATTTCGGCAGACAGGTTCAGTGCAAACTTTACACCCCTCTCACCCCCGAAAGGGCCCATAACCATACCAGAAGAATGTACGACCCCAACAATCACCAACACACAGGTTAAAACAGCCCTATCCAAAGCCAAGAACACAGCCTCAATGGGACCAGACGGTGTCCCAGGCTGTGTCTTACAAGAGCTCCAAAATGAACTAACCCCTCACCTAAACACACTGTTAAAACACAGCCTCTCTACAAGCTATGTACCCACAGAGTGGTGCACAGCAACAGTTATCACTCTCCACAAAGGTGGCACCATAATGGACCATGGGAACTATTGCCCTATAAGCCTGACTAGCCTGGTCTGCAAGGCTATGGAACACATCATCATGGATCTCATTCACAGAGACATTGGGTACCTCCAAATCTTTGACCCCACCAAGTTTGGCTTTGTTAAGGGCAGACCATGCCTCCTAAACCTGGTGGACTTCTTTGAGACAGTTACCAAGGCATTAGATGAGGGTAAGGAGGTCCACACAGCCTACCTTGACCTTGCAAAGGCTTTCAACACCATTCCCCATTCTGGTATTATAGACATACCCATCAACCTGAACATTAACCCCTATGTCACGAGATGGTTTGCAAAGTGGCTCACGGACAGAACCCACACAGTGAGAGTTGCAGACCCTAGGTGTGACTGTAAACCAGTTACAAGTGGCGTACCCAGGGCTCAGTCCTAGGACCCCTCATGTTCGGTATATACTTCTCTGAGGTACAGGCAAGCACAGGGGGGCTTTGGCTGAAAAGGTTTGCAGATGACTGCAAACTAGGGGCCACAATTGGTTCCCCAGCTGATACAGACACCCTCCAGAAGGGTCTCACTGAGACGGATACCTGGTGTCAATATCATGGCCTCAAGCTGAATGCCAAAAAGTGCATAGTCATCCCCTTTGGAAAAAACTAATTACCCGCGGACTACCACATAGGTGGTAGTCCCCTACATACAGAAAAAGTAATAAGGGATCTGGGTACCCAAGTAGATAGCAATCTCTCCTTTGATAACCATATTGCCAAGTTGGTTAGAATATCCTTCTACATGGCCCTCCTAATCTCAAATGGGTTCACATCCAGAACAAAGGAGGCCATTGTGCCTCTCTACTCATCACTTATTAGACCCATTAAAGAATACAACACCCTATTTGGGATGTACCTTACAAGACAACTGCAACAGCTTGAAAGACCACAAAAGTACCACACCAAGAGGACTACTGACCTCAAACAGATGACCTATGCAGCCCAACTAAAGAAACTCCAGCTGTACTCGGTTGCATACCACGTACTCAGAGGTGATCTCTGCTTGACATACAATGCCCATGTCCAACCCAGTATTGATGGATATGCTCCACCTAAACAAAAGCCCCTGAGAGCCACATGCTCTAGGGATATAAACCTAACAGCAACGATAACTAGGACGTGGTGGAGGGATAGATTCCTGACCCAGAGACTACCCATGCTTAGGAACATGATTCCAATGTACATCAGGCAGGGCCCCTCACTAGCACTCTTCAAGAGAAACCTTGACGGGTGGATTAGAGACAAACATGTACCCTGGAGATCACGGCAGTGGCTCTGCTGGACAGAGGCAAAGGGAACTAATGGCTCTGCTGTTCAGAGATACAGGGAACTAACCTAAGGGAGTGGCGGAAGCCAACACACTCTAGCTAGGCTTATAAATGCCCTTGGGCAGACAGCTTAGTACCTACATATGAACCTATTACATGTCTTATGTGCATGAATAGTTAACTAGCTCTTCCATTTTACTTTGCTATCATGCTGATAAACTGTTGGATGACTACAAATCATATGTATCCTGTTATTGTGTATTGTAAATGCCAATAGGCATAACTAATGTTTACCTAACATAACAGTAATGCTATGTAAAATGTAATACATATCTGCCTACAATACTGTACATTACACAGTTATTGGCACAATATCCCACAATGCAAATCATAATTGCACAGTAGGCCCACCTTTGACATGTTATTCTCAGTAATACACCCATACATATGCCTACTGTTACAATATATCAACATATACTACCCCCTGGTACTTGTTGGACCAACCCTGCCACTGACAGCAGCTGTAGAGGAATTGTTGGGTTCAAAGCCCTTATATAGCATCCCTTGTGGTGTATGAGGTGTTTGCCTTGTGACCTACAGCAGTACACACACAAATACTACAAGCATTACTATGCTCAACAATACATCACTACAAGATAACTGTTTCCACTATATGCATTGTGTACACTTTAATTATTACAGAACAGGTACTACATACACAGACATACTGAGTGTTCTACATACCTTATTAGTAACTCAAGGTGTCGTTGACTGTTATTTCAATCTTTTTCAGTTTGTGTTTCAATCTTCTTTGTAATGTTCTGCTGGTGTATACAGATGGTTTGAATGTGTAACAAGCCATCCTTTTACAGTTAAATATCAGTAAACTGCTATCCTGACCACCAATTGGTGTTCCAAAGTAGTTAATTACATGCACATCAGCTGTGCAGCTACTCCATTAGCCAATACCATGGCAACAGTGGTGTATAATTGAGTACTCCACTTGGGCGTTGTCCCTTTGCCTTTCTTTTGAGGAAGACAGCCTGGATGTGTTGTTTGTGATGTATTTCAACAGCTATAAAGAGACAGACAGAGATATAGTAGCTTCATGACTCCTGTGGATTGTGTGTAATGCCTAGAAGATGTTTTTCTACATGTGAGTACAGCTGTTATATTTCAGAACATTGCTACTTATGCAGGGTTTGTTTGTACCTGATACTTCTGCAGATGTTTCAGTCTGGAAAAGATGTTTGAGCAGCTCAAGGCTGTATGGCTATGCATATAATGTTAGGTGGTTTACAGTGTGCTCATCAGACATCTTTGGTTTGGTGTAAATATGCATCATACTGTGCTGATAATCAGTAATTGGTAACACTTCCTGGTGTACACACAACCCTCTGAAATGGGATTAGTGCAAACAAATCCTGTAACATCCGCCGATTTTCCATTGTATAGCAGCAACTATTTCACATAGGGCCATGTTAGTGTGTCTCTGACAAGGTATGTTAAGGCTTCAGCAGATGTCATACAGTGAGTGAATGATTTATTATGTTATTACAGTATGTATTGTAATTGGTTTGGGTGTGGGGGAGATGTTGGTGGGTGTACATAGCAGATGCAGGTGTGTAGGAACTGCTTTTATACATATTCAATATGTGTGTGAGGGTTCCTTCCCTATTTGAACACCTATCCTTTAGTGGACTAATACTATGGTAATTGCAGGCTGATTCATTAAGGCACTGTTAAATGGTTCCTGTATAGCATGCAGGTGATGTTAGTCCTTGAATCCTTTCGGCAATACATCAGAATGTAATAAAGTTTTGCTACATGAAAGCTGTCTATGTATTTCTGTCATAGGTATTTGCAGTTATTGGAGTTGTGTTGGTGACTGACCCTCTGGCTCATGTCCATATCACACATCTGTAATAGTGTATAGGCATATACTCTCCATATCCTTTGTTCATATAGTTTGGTCATGGCAGAATGTGTGATTGCTATGGTCCATGTATATGAACACTTCAACCGCTGCATACGGGATACCTACGGAATCCCAAATGCACACAATTCCAATGCCCACAGTACTGGGCCCAGACCCCCAAATCCCACATTACCGAACACTCAAACTCACGACAGTCAAACTCGCGAAAGTAATACAAACACAGAACACACACACGCACACACAGACACACTGCTACCCACCACATCCAAACAAACCATCCTACACTACATATGAGCAGGTGGGCAAGCCTCCCTACACACCCCCCCCTACTTTAATATTCTACCTCCGAGATTGCACAGACTCACAAGGCAAACCCACACCCACACATTACAGTCCCCCAGAAACACAGAACACACACTTACACACACTAAAGCCCTCAGAAAAACACACTTTCACAAAGTAACCTACCTGGACCGCAACACCAGAAGCACTAACTCAAAGTCCCTTAACGTCGGGATTTCTTGTGTTTTGGTACTGTGGTCTTTCGGTCTTTCAGCCTCGGGATCACATGCGTCGGTATGCCAAGTATTCAGTATTTGGCAGGTATCCCGTTTATATGTACCTCCATGGTTGTGTAGATGTTGTTAACCTATCTATATATCTTCATATATATGTATATCCCTATATATCGACATATATATCTCTCTCTCCCTCTGTCTCTCTATATATATATGTTGATGGATCTACCTGAGTAGATCGAAACGTCAGAACAGTGACAAATCGCCAGAAGATCGACAAGGCAGAAGACTGACGGAGTATCGACAAGGCAGAAGACCGACGGAGGAAGACACCGATGCTGAGAACACTGAGATGGGGAAAGGATGTGTAAGTATGCGGTAGTGACGGCCGTTAGGGTGCGAGTAAGGTACGTGTGTGATGTTGGCATTCTGTAGGGGTAGGGGTGGGATAAGTGAGTTAGGGTTAGGGCGCGGGTTAGGTAAGGGTGCGAGTAAGGCAAGTGTGCGATGTTGGCAGTCTGTAGGGGTAGGGGTGGAATAAGTGAGTTAGGGTTAGGGCGCAGGTTAGTAAGGGTGAAGTAGTGATATATTTTGGGTTAGGGGCGTGTTAAGTGAGTTAGGGTTAGGGCGCGGGTTAGGTGAGTGTGCGATAGTGACGGACCTTAGGGTTAGGGTTTCGGTTAGGGTTGTAGATAGTTGTGTATGTAAGGGTTAGTGTTGGTTTGTAAGGATTTTGGTGTGCTTGTGTTGTGTGTGTGGGTTTTGGATAAGGGATTTGTTTTGTTTGTTGTTGTGATGTGTTGAGTGTATGTGGTGTCGTGTTTGTGAACTGTCGATTATGTGGTGTCGGTGAAGTGTGTGTCGGTGTTATGAAGTTTTGATCTAGTCAGGTAGATCCATGTTGATATATATATATATATATATATATATATATATATATATATATATATATATATATATATATAGCATACACCTTTCATTGGGTACATGGCGGTTTGTCCTATTTCCACACAATCCTCCCTTTTGTGTTTTAACCTGTCAGAATACACAACTGCCATTGGTACATCTCAGGTAGCTTAGTGGTAGGTTATTGTGAAGATTGTGTACTTGTAGTTCAAGGGTGATTAATGCACATTTCAGCGGTTGTGAGCGGCTTTGCCCATGATCAGTGCAATGTTCAGTAAAAGTTAATCCTGTGTGGCACTTATCCATGTAGTCATGTTTAAGCGCCGCTTACCGGCACTTACCAGCAAAATAACCCGCTAACGACTGCTTAACAGTGCTTTAATCACCCTGCATCCAACATCCCTTATTTGGGACCTCAAAATGATGTAACAGCCCTTGCAGGTCTTGAAACCGGAACCATGAACACCACAGTCACTGGCTTTACCACTGAGGCATCTGAGATATGCACAACCTTTACGGTGTTTAGTATGTACAGTGTACTACAGCCGTTCCTCACAACTGCAAACAAATGTGTAAGTCAGTTGGTGTACATATGTATGATACTTGTTAATGTTCATATGTTTGTTAAAGTCAGTGTTGCAATGTGACCTGACAGGGTGTATTATGGATGAGAATGGTTCTTGTTTTGTGTCCTTTTTACATTGTGCCCATACTCCATGTTTACCCCTCCAGTTCACGTAATGAACATCCATCACAGGTCCTCCTTGATGCATATTCCATTAGCCAGCGGTCCTCCCCCACACCAGTCTCCACATACACAGCAACCATTGCTTCTATGGGGAATTAGGTTAATATTAATACTTGTAATACCAGAGCTGCACGTGTTTTGCGTACACTTCTATCCATTTGGAATGCTTCTGTGTCACAAAGTGTGTTCGTATATATATATATATATATATATATATATATATATATATATATATATATATATATATATATATATATATATATATACATACAAATTTCTATCTATGTACACACATCAGTGACGTGTGTATATATATATATATATATATATATATATATATATATATATATATATATGTGTATATATATATATATATATATATATATATATATATATATATCTTTAGTATTGATTTGTAACCCTTATACATATCTAGACTTGTATATGTTAATTCACACATTAAAGTACATTACAATGTACTGTACATATGTACACAAAGTGACTGTCCCATTTGTGGTCTGTACTGTAAAATGCCTGTAGTATAAGGTGAAGTCTAACGACCACTACCATTATACAGATTAGATGGCTTAGTGGTAGGTCCCATGACTATGGTCCAGGGTTCAACACCTGTGATGTATTAGACATGTTTTACTACAGAATAAGGCTAATTTAATAAGTTGTAAGCAGGTTTAAAGGTGTTTGTGTGACATTATACCAGCAGTTGTACACAGTTAAACAAACTTTACATCCTACACCCTGTGCATGCAAATATGGCCACTTCTGCTAACTACTCAGGATATATACATTTCAGTGACGTAACATCTCACTATGTGCTTACATAACATTACATTGTCTGTTAACTGTACTCTCCAGCACACATGGGTTTATGTGTGTTCCAAACGTTTATTATTCTGTGGAATACTACCTATATATGCAGGCTGTGGTTAAGGTGTACTATGCAACATGTAAAACATCTCTGACTTTATTGGGATTTGAACCAGGACTGCACAGATATTATGCAAATGCTGTAGCCATTACACTATTGACATTGACGTTTCTTCTGCCTATTTCCTATGTCCATGAATCCTATGTGTAAGCTTGGCTACACAACAGGCAGAGCCACCCACACCCAGTGAGCTTCTCGAAATACCGACATAACACATGAATTGGGAGACTATACATTAACATCCTAACTACATTTGGCATAGCCACTCACTGACACACTTCAGGGGAAAGCTTGATGTGTGACTGGCCAACAGTATATACACTCCTGGGATCATGTGCCCCAGAAGCATACTGCCAGGGTGTGGTGGAGCGACTCCATTTTTACAGCTGTAAGACCCATTGGGGAAATTGAATGCTGTTGGATTGTCATCTTAACATGCCCTTTTGAGATCGCTATGTGCCCCTATTACCGTAGAGCACCCCAGTCTTCAACAGCTTCCAGCAACTCTGCCTGGAATCACTTTATTGGCTATGCTTGACAGAAGCTCAGTTACTTCATCAATGGTGCAGATAAAGCCACCACACTGTAGCTATGCTTCTAAATGCCCTTGGGCAGATAGCCTACTACCTATCTGTGAACCTCTACAGTGCAGGTCATCTCCAACATCATATGTGATTATGCAGAGTTTTCTGATCACAATATACAGTGTAAATTCACCATGTAGTCAGACAACAGTTAAGTACAGCAATAGCATACAGACTACTGATACATAATCACACCAAAAGCCTATGTTGGAAGCTAGTGGACTTGTATAGGTTTCAGGCTTTGTATTGCTTACCAGTAGGTTACCTACAGGAAAGATGGGACACAAGCACAGATGGGAAACATGCCTGCCACAATGCCAGACCAACTTGCATGTGTCAGCCTAAGGTTTTGGAATGCTGGGCAAGGCTATTGGCATCCCCATGGTGCCGTTTTTAGGCTGGTCTCAGAGGTGAATCTCACCTCCATGAACTGCACAATGAAGGTTAGGCTAGTCAACACCAGGGGTAGTATTCACAACATGCACGCACTCACAGCACCCCTCAGTATGGACAACATCTACATCTATTCTATGACTGGGACCTGTATAAGGCTCCTGTGAGCACACTGGCACTACCACACTACAACCCATAACACACATTTCAGCCACTGAACATGGACTGGCACAGACATGAAGGGGATATATCCATATTCATTGGGGATAGCTACACCTCCAAGTTAGTGGAGCAGCATGATACCTCTGTGATCATCCATGTGCAGCTAACATCAGCCATGACTGCAATGCAAACTGTGAGCTGCTACAGATAACCCTCCATGATCCAGGAGCACCACTGCAACTATCTGTAGTCAGTGGTAAACATGACAGTCCTACCAGACACCCTGTTATTGGTCAATGTCGGCTACCCCACACTTAACTGGATAAGCTACTCGAGTTTTCACTTCCAGGCCTAGCACTTCCTGGGATTTATCACCACATATGGCCTATATCAGTTGGTAGACAGACTAACGAGAGGTGAAAACATACTAGAAGTGGTAATCACTGACATGTGCAACAGGTGCACTACAGCAGAGCTAAACTGGTCACTGTTTAGATCTGACCATGAACTATTTACTGATGATTTCCACTTCCAACCATCTCCCCCACCCAAGGAAGACACAGTGAATACATTTCCTACAGCTAAATTCACTAATGACAGAGGTGGGAGGGTTCACAGCCCCCACGCTCAGGGATGACACTGCTCAAGATATAGACAGAATTACAAATGCACTCTATAAGCACCTACAAAGATGTATGGGTCATGCCATCAATGGTAAACCAGGACTCGCTACTCCTACACAAGGATACCAGTCTGCTGGACCCCTGCAATATATAGGCTATACAACAGAAGTAAGACAGTAGTCCAGAACAACAGCAAATCCCAAGACATGCAGGCACCCATGACCAGTACTAGTATGACACTTATGTTACTCATGTAATCATCCAAAGCTGACATCAACAGGTAAATAGGCATGGATTCGGAAAATGACCACAAAGGCTTCGTTTGCTATGTCAAGGATCTAAGCAGTAACACACAGATTTGCACTGTGCTGGTGCAATATTGCACTGAATATACTGACCCTATTGATATCACCAACACACTTGATGATACATTCTGTGCAAGCTTCACCCCCTACAGGGCCCACAACAATACCCAAAACATACAGTATCCCAGACATCAGAGACATGCAGGTGGTAATGGCCCTTTCAAATGTCATGACAGAGTGTCAATGGAGGCAGATGGTGTCCCAGACTGCATCTTGCAGACACTACAAGACAAAGTGACCCCCCACCTAATATAGCAAATCAACATCAGCCTCTACACAGGCTACATGCCCATTCAATGGTGCATGGCAACAGCTATTCCACTCCACCAAAGTGGTGACACAACTGACTATGATAATTACTACCCCATAAGCCTGAGTAGCCTGATCTGCATGACTATGGAGCGCATCCTCAGGGCACTCATTAACATAGACAATGGTAACCTTCAGACACTTGACCCGACCCAGGTCAGCTTGATTGAGTGCAGATCATGCCTACTGAACCTGTTTGACATCTTATAGTCACCTAGACTTTAGGTGTGGTGTGTGGTACTTCACACATACTACCTGGACCTCACCAAGGGTTTTGACACCATTCCCCACTCAGGTAATATTTCTAAACTCACCAGCCAGTACATACACCCATACATCAAAGTTTGGTTTGCCAACAGGCTTACACACAGAACCCACATGGTAAACCTAGCAGCCTCCAAGTCCAACTCTTGACCAGTCACAACTGGTGCCCCACAGGACTGAGTCCTGGGACCCCTACTGTTTGCCATATACTTCTCCGAGGTACGGGCTAACACAGGTGGACTACAGCAGACCGTGTTTGGCAATTTTTGCAAACTGGGAGCTATAACTGACAGTCCAGCTGTCACAGACATCCTTCAAGGGGCCTCACATAAACCAACACAGGGTGTCAGAGTCATGCCATCCAGCTAAAGGCCACATACTGCATGGTCATTCCATTTTGGGAAAATACACACACACATATTAACACATGAGTGGCAGACACTATAATTCAGACAATGTAATGGGTATGTGGGGACTACATTAGATAGTGATCTCTCCATTGACAATCATATCTGCGAAGTAGTTAGGACATCCATCTATTTAGGCCATCTGATTACTTAAGGGTTCGCATCTAAACAGACTGAGGTTATTGTGCCCCTTTACTCATCACTCATCAATCCCATCACCGAGTATGATAACCCATTTTGGATGTACCTCAGAAGACACATCCAACAGCTGGAAGGGCCACGAACGTACCTCGCCAAGAGGAATAATGCCCTCAGACATGTGTCCTATACTGCCAGACTGCATAAACTCTTGCATTACTCAGTGGCATCTTGTTTACTCAGAGATGATATTTGCACAAGACACTAAAGATAATCACAAGGCCTTCTTCAGTTATGTCAGAAACCTGGGAGGCAACTCCCAGATATGCTCTGAGTTAGTGCAAAATGACAAAAAATTCACTGAACCCACAGACATTGCCATCATCCTGGCAGAAAGGATCAGTGCAAACCCCCCCCCCCTTCCCCCCAAAAAGAGCAAATGTCTATCCCAACAGAGTGTAGCCTTCCTGAGATTACAGATGCACAGGTGAGAGCTGCCCTCTCCAAAGATAAAAACACAGCATCAATGGGACCAGACGGTGTCCTGGGCTGCGTCTTACACAAGCTCCAAGAAGAACTAAACCCTCATATAAAGTCACTGTTCAATCTCAGCCTTACTACAGGATATGTTCCCAAGGAATGGCGTACAGCAAAAGTGGTCCCACTCCACAAAGGTGGTGCCACAACAGACCCCGGAAACTATTGCCCTATAAGCCTGACTAGCCTGGTCTGCAAAGCTATGGAACATATCATCATGGAAATCATGAACAAAGATATTGGGAACCTCCAGACACTGGATCCTACCCAATTCGGCTTTGTTAAGGGGAGATCTTGCCTCTTGAACCTGGTCAACTTCTTTGAAACAGTTACCAAAGCCATAGATGAAGGGAAGGTAGTCCACACAGCCTACCTGGAACTCGCAAAGGCCTTTGACACAATACCCCACTCGGGCATCATAAATAAGCTCACCAGCTTAAATATCAACCCCTATGTCACAAGACGGGTTGCAAACTGGCTCAAGGATAGAACCCACATGGTCAGAATAGCATGTGCCATGTCAGACTCTAAACCAGTTACAAGTGGTGTCCCACAAGGCTCAGTCCTGGGACCTCTCTTGTTCGGTATATATTTCTCCGAGTTATAGGCTAACACGGGTGGACTATGGCTGACCAAGTTCGCAGATGACTGCAAACTGGGTGCTATAATCAACTCTCCGAATGACACAAGCATCCTCCAAAAGGGTCTCACAGAGACAGATAACTGGTGCCATAGCCATGGCCTAAAGCTAAATGCCAAAAAGTGCATAGTCATCCCCTTTGAAAAGAACAAAGTGCCCACAAATTACCACATAGGTGGTAATCCATTAAGTACAGAAGAAGTAATTAGGAACTTGGGGACCCAAGTAGATAGCAATCTCTCCTTTGACAATCACGTTGCCAAAGTGCTTAGAAAGACCTTCTATATAGCCCACCTTATCATGAAAGAGTTCACATCTAGATCAAGAGAGGTCATTGTGCCCCTCTACTCATCACTTATCAGGCCCATAATTGAATACAATGCCTCATTTGGGATGTACCTTACCCGACACCTTCAGCAACTGGAAAGAACCCAAAAGTATCTCACCAAGAGGATCAAGGGGCTCAAACAGATGCCCTATGCAGTTCGGCTAAAGAAACTCCAGCTCTACTCAGTTGCGTACCGCCTGCTCAGAGGCGATCTGTGTCTGACATATAAAGCCATGTCCAACCCAGAATTAATGGACATGCTTCACCTCAGGAAATCTAAATCCCTTAGAGCTACATGCTCCAGGGACCTGAACCTCAGCACAGAAATAAATAGGACATGCTGGAGGGACAGATTCATATCCCAGAGGCTCCCCTCACTCTGGAACAAAATCCCAATCTATGTCAGGCAGATCCCCTCACTGACCCTCCTCAAGAGAAATCTTGACAAATGGATGGGACATCGTAAGTTTACCCCTGGGATCTCTTTTGTGTTGCTGCTTGACAGAGGTACAGTAAACAAACCTTAAAGGGCTACCTTCTGTAACCTACTATACAAAGGCACAGTCAACTAATCTAAAAGGGTAGCAAAAGCCAAAGATACTCTGGCTAGGCTTATAAATGCCCTAGGGCAGATAGCCTAGTATCAACCTATGAACCTATGGCCAACAAAGCCGTGTCCAAGTCAGGCTTAATGGATATGCTCCACCTATGGAAATCAATGTCACAGTGAGCCACACACTGTAATGAGCTACACCTTACCACAACCATAACTGGAAGATGCTGGAGTGACAGATTCCTGTCACGGATACTCCCCATGCTTTGGAATTACATCCCTGATTACATTATATGGAGCCCCTCACTAACACTCCAGGGAATCCTTGCAGAGTGGGTGGGGAATAGTGGATACACCCCAAGGATCCCGCAATTGGCTTTGCTCCACAGAGGGACAGTTAGTTAATCAAAGGGGTGGTGACAGCAGACACATTTTGGCTAGGCTTATGAATGGCCTCGGGCAGTTAGGCAAGTACCTACCTGTGTACCTATGAACCTATACATACAGTATCAACACATTCTGATAGCTTAATTTACTGTTCAGGAATTGACTTACCTTGTGCCAATGGCAGTTGTGTGTACAATAGTTGAGGGCTGCCCATGTAGGATGCACACAGTACACCACCTATACATGACAATTTACAGGTGGTAGTGTGTGTGTGCCATCCATGTTTACTGTGTGTGCAGGAGGAGAAGGGTGTCAGTCCATAGGTGCCTACACTGTCAGTGTGTGTGCTATACTTTCCCTCTTTGCCAAGGCATGGGCATACTGGGCATGCCTCCGTCTGCCTACTGGGGCTGGCACAGGGTGTTCATGGTCTTAGTCACTCTGTGCCTGTGGGGCCCTTGGCAATGTTGGTGGGCTGTGAGGGCCTTCACCAGTCTGTCCCTGCTGCAGCTGTTTCCACAGGATCATATTGTGTAGCATGGCACATACTATGAAGATGTGGGCACACATGCCTGGAGTGTACTGCAAGGTTCCACCAGATATGTCCAAGCAACGGAACTGTGATTTCAGCATCCCAAACACACACTCTATGATGAATCTGGTTTGTGCGTGTGCCTCATTATGGCATTATTGCATGGGCGTTTGTGCATTTCTGATGGGAGTCATCATCCACGGTTCCAGTGCATAACCAGCATCCCCCACCAGGTGGCCATATGGGATGTCCCCCCTGGCAAATACCTGATACAGCTGTGAGGCATGCCAGATGTGGGAGTCATGATAGCTTCCAGGGCTGCCAACACACACATCCATGATAATGCCCGGGGCATTGCACATGACCTGGCAGTTGATGGAGGGGTATCCCTTGTGGTTTATGTAGTCCTACCCTGCTCATCGGGTGGTGACCTGATGTATATGTGCATGCAGTCTATTGCACCCAGTACCTCTGGGTAGTCTGCCACACAGTGGAAGAGACGCATATTGCTGGCTAACTCCTCCTGCATTCAGGGGAAGTATATGTGCTCATTGGCATGTGGTAACATGGCATACAGGAAATGGTGGAGTACCCTTGATGCTGATGCCTGTGAGATCCCCATGATATCCCCAGTTGGCCTTTGAAAGGTACCTGTGGCTAGTAGTCTCAAGCTTACACATACCTTTGTGTCCACTGGGATGGGTTCCCCTCTGTTATATCTGGCTCTGCGGCGTGGCCGGCACAGCTCAACAAGTTGCTGTATGGTGTCTCTGTCCACCCTGTAATGCTCTACTATCTCCAGATCATGTAGCCCCTTGCAGGTTACCCTGGGTATGAACACTTCTCCTCCTCCGGTGCCTGAGATGGTTGTCAGCATCATCCTCCACACCTCCTTCAGTCTCCAACACATGCTGGTGAATCAAATCTATGGCAGCCCCTAACATGTACATATTAAAAGTTCCACGTCTGCATACACCAATGGTGCAGTGTCTGGGAATACACAAGTGTGTGTGAGGTGCTTTCACACTTTATACTATTGTGCTATGGATGTTGCTAGTGTAATTGGGTGTGTATGTGCAATTCCAGCTGCAGGGTATCTTAATTATGGCTTTTACAGCGGGTACTGCTATTGTGGGGCATTTGGTACTGAATTATGCTTGGCTGCCGTGATTCATCTATTGCCCTTTACTTCACTTTTCAACCCGATTTCCCTCCCATTATCAGGCATGCATCCAGCTGCTGACTTTCTTGTTTTGTACTTTCCCAACCCAGGATTGTGTTGTAAAATGTGCTATGTAGCTGATCTACTGCAAGTTTGCTTTGTTCTGCTATGACAGTTTTTTTTTTCTTTGCAGTACGGCACCTCCCCTTTCCAGTTCTGCAGGTAGATGCTAGTAGCCTTGTTAGCTGTTGTCAATGGCCTACTGTGGGTTCCTAGGTGTTAATTAGTCATTTGTACTCCAAATACCATGCTGCAGCATTTCCTTATTTTTTTCCCATATCCTTCCTGTTTCAGCTCTAGTGCGTGCCGCGCACAGCCGTTTACCGGGTTTTGAGTGCTTTTTCATCCATGTTCACATGCACATTTGGTTACCTTGTGTGCTCTCAGCTAAGCAAAGCTATGGCTACTTTAACACACCCCTATCCTGCAGCTTTGCTTAGCAACAGGCAAACTGGATTAGCAATTCTCCAATGTGTTTACAGCTAAGGTGGCGCACCCCTCTCTTGATGTCATCTTTATCTCCAGGCCACACCTAAGTGTTGTAATGCTATACTGTGAGGTACATCCTGACGCCAGTGGGGATTTTGTGATTCAGTGTTACTCCTCTCATTTGCATGGCATTGCCTACTAATTCCTAGTTACCACGCAGAATACTGTCACAGCCCCTTAGCAACCCATGCGCCATGGTGTGGTGTGGCATGCGTGCCACTGACTATTATGGGGAATTCATGAAATGTGTTACATTGCAGTTTTATTACATATAAAAAAATTTTCATTGTGATCCCGTTTGTGCACCGATGCCCTGCGATTTTACTTTGCGTTAGTGTGGGCATGACATTAAATGTTATTTTTTATATGTTGTGTATGTTTTTTATGCCAATGGCTATATATTTAGCCACTGGCATATATTAACAGTATAATACATAAGTTAGGTCTGCTGTCATGGCTCCGATTTTATTTTTGAAAAATGTAAATCATTTTTTTTCAGTTTACATTTCTGCATGTTTACACTTTGCCTGCATCACTTCCTGAATTGCTATATACCTTCATTTGCATGCTACACTGCTGTGCATGGGGTAACTAGCATACATGCACCGGGAGCTGTGCTGGCGTACGCAGGTAATGCACGTGGAAACAGCTCGTACCTGAATCGCTCGGTGGCCATATTTGGTGTTAGATCACCGATGCTATGCCTGCACCTGGCGCAAGCTTCATGAATCCCAGGGAATGTTTTTGAACAATGCAAAATGTCAAACTCCATAACATTAGCAGTTAATCTTACTTTTTTGTTACACGCATTATCAGCAGTTTATTTGTGACTAGAGTACCAGGAACTTTTAAGACTACGCATAATGTAAGTAGGTATAATGAATATATACAGGTGCATACAAATTCATTAATTTTACTAGCTCTCTGACACCATCAACTTCTATACAACTGTTATTGCAAGCATTTTCTGGACAGGAAACATGCAGGATTAAGGTTATGGTTAGCAGTAGAGATTGTTATGAGAACAGAATTGTATCCGTATATATATATATATATATATATATATATATATATATATATATATATATACATTTTACGCATGTACACATGATTTTAAGAGATAAATGGAGCAAGAGTAAATATTTAACAACACATTTGTTTCATGTTTTTGCCAGTGTGCTATATATAATCATGACTAGACACAATAGCAATAAATTGTTGTTTGTCTTTTCCCGGTTAGGGGTCGCCACAGTGGAACTCTGGTCTGCTAATGACTGGCAGTAGATTTTCATGAACACTGAGGTGCCAGCTCGATGTCCAACCTTCAAGAAAGGCATGCCCATTTACATGTCTTTCAAATGTCACCAAACCACGGGGAGGACATGCAGACTCCACACAGAAGGCACTCCACAGCACTCCAGCCGAGAATCAAATGGGAGAACCTCTTGCTGTGAGGTAACAATGCTACCACTGCACCAAAAAAACAAACTAAACACTCTATAAAATAAAATTCTAAGGGGCCCAAGGTTGTGTGCTAATACATTTATGAGAGTTACCATTCGTGAAATATCAAAGCTTTCAAAAAAGTTGAGAGGGGGTTTAAGTCACTTACTAACATTTAGTCATCTGCTGAAATTCAGTCACATAGTCAGTGGGAAAATGTGAATTTCCTGATTTAACTTGTACTGAAATTGTGGCATGGTTTGGGGAGGGGTGCAGAAAATGTACTTAGATGAAGTGTACTTACAGGTAGAGTAACCACAAATGACTTGTCATGATTCAAAATATGCTAAATATTCACTTGTATGCACCTAGCAACTCATTTCAAGCTGTTTATTCTTATCACCTCCTAAAGTATGATTCATACTGATCTGATCAGTGTACTGTTTTGTGCTCTGCCCAAACTGTCAAATACCCCAGAGTGGGAAAATAATAATTTGTATTGTTTGGTCAATTAGAATTACTTATGAAAGGGTACGTACCTGTTTCTTAGTCAGTTGCTTAGTAATTGATCATAATGCTATTGGCAGATCTTACCTACCTTAAAGAATTCCTTGTAGGTGGGGGTGTTGAATGGTCAACCTTTGCACTTCTAGCTGCTTTTCTTACAGTATTTGGTCAGCAGAAAGACTGGACAGACCAGAAGGTGACAAAGTTCTTGACTGCGAAAATGAAAATCAACAGGTTCAAGAATATAAAAACGTGCTATGTAAAAAAAAAAAAAAATTGTTAAATTCAGGAATGCAAAACCAGGCTAAGTGAAATTAATTTTTTAAAATGAAATTAGTAAAGGATGGAACATCCTATGAGATGACTCACTGCACTCCTGGATTTACGAAGCCCTTTATATCGTGCAGGATTAGTTTAAGAGCTATTTTTGGCAATATGGCTGACGTGCGATCCAGGAACTAGCTCCTGGGAAGTGCACGTGAGCTCTTAGGCTAACCCTGCACAGACCGAGCTTCTGTATGCAAATTACCCTCATTTGCAGCTGAAAACCATGCAAATGACGGCAACATGCTATCCAGGAAGCTGGCATCTGTCTGTGCAGAACGAGTGCAGTGTGCAGAAATGTACTCGGTTAGTAACCGAGTACAGTTCAGCAATCTACAAAATGAAGCCATGACAGCTCCAAATAAAGGCTGCATATTATTGAGGAAGCATGCCAATGGCAAAGTAGAAGGCCACTGGCACTGCAAACTTTAAAAAAAAATAAAACATTTTTTTTGTTGCCGATCTCGGCTGTTTAAGCATAGGGCAGTGGCGTGCAAACGGGATCGGGGGGAAATAAAAAAAAATAAACTGAAGATGAGCATTCTAACAAAAATCAGTATTCTGCCATGCAAGTCATTAGCAGGCAAAAGACAACTTGGCCAGTGAGTAGTGGTTGCTAAGGGGGGAGGCTCAGTGTAGAACATGTTATTATGCATTAGTAGGCAATCTTATGCAAATGCGAGAAAGGTTAGTGAATCCCAGATATTCCCAGGGTGTGAGGCAGGTCCCAAGAATGTAAGAGTATAAATAGCTGGGTGCAAGACTAGGATATAGGTGACATCATGGGGATGTGTGTCAGGCATACTGTAAGTGGATTGGAGACCTGTGGCTCGGGATTGCTCCTAGCTTAGCACAGCTAAGCTAGAGGTTTGTCCAAACTGCCTAGCACTCTTTACAAAGTGTAATCGGGTGTGCGTGCCGTGCATCAGGTCTTACAGGAAGAAAAAGGAAGTTAAACCAAGAAATAGCAGCTCTGTGCACATTTGAGCACTTTGTTTGTGCGGTGCACACACAGGCGTAAACAAGGAGGCAATGGGAAGGGAAAACAGCAGTAGGAAGGTAAGCAAGGAGAACTAGCTTAGCTGACAGATGAAATGTACCAGAAACAGCCAATTACACAGGCAGCAGCCCAGCCCAGCACACCACTACAAACTATGCAAACACCTGTTCCCCTTGTTTTTCCCAAAACCTCTGTATACAGATGGGGGAATTTTACAAAACGAAAGCAAGTGAAAAAATGTTAGGGGCTGCATTTGTTATCATAAACCCGCATGTGCAAGAGGCTGAGGGTGGTGAGGATGAGAGTGCTGCTGTGCAACCCACAGTGAGGAGACGGAGAAGAGTGTACAGACCCAGGGTAACCTACCAAGGGCTACTTGAGCTGGAGATAGTGAAGCACTATAGGGTGGACAGAGACCTCCTACAGTAAATTGTTGAGCTGTGCTGGCCACGCCTCACACAGAACTAACAGAGGGGAACCCATCCCAGTAGAAACCAAGGTATGTGTAGGCCTAAGAATACTAGCTACAGGTACCTTCCAAAGGCCAAATGGGGATATGATGGGGATTTCACAGGCATCAGCATCAAGAGTACTCCACCAGTTCCTGGATGCCATGTCAGCACATGTCGGTGAGCATGTATATTTCCCCATCACCCATGAGGCGTTGGCCAGCAATATGCGTCTCTTCCTCCAAATAGCAGAATACCCTGAGGTAGTGGTTGCAATAGACTGCATGCACATATGCATTAAAGCACCACCAGGTGAGCGGGGTAGGGTCTACATAAAATGCAAGGGCTTCCCCTCCATCAACTGCCAGGTCATGTGCGATGCCCAGGGCATAATAATGAATGTGTGTGCTGGCTGCCCTGGAAACTACCACGATTCCCACATCTGGCATCTGACGTAGCTGTACCAGACATTTGCCAATGGGACATCCCACACAGTCAGCTAGTGAGGGATGCTGGATATGCACTGGAGCCATGGCTGATGACGCCCATCAGAAATGCACACACACCCAAACAAGAACACCATAATGAGGCACACACACAAACCCAAATCGTAATAGAGCATGTGTTTGGGATGCTCAAGTCATGGTTCCGGTGCCTGGACACATTCAGTGGAGCCTTGTAGTACTCACCAACTAAATGTACCCAAATTGTCCTTGTATGTACCATGCTACACAATATGATCCTGTGGAAACAGCTGCAGCAGGAACAGCATGGGGCAGGGCCTCACAGCCCCCCACCAGAGCCAAGGCCTGCACAGGTGCAGAGTGACTCAGAGGAAGAACAATCTGAGCCTGCCCCAGTAAGCAGAAGGAGGCCTACCTGGTATGCCCTGGCCTTGGCAAAGAGGCAACGCATAGCACATGCACTGACACAGTAGGGACCTAGGGAATGACACCTCTCTCCGACTCGCACATACAGTAAAAAGGATGCCAAACATGACACTACCTGTGCTCAACCATGTATAGGGAGTGTACTATGTGCGTCTGACATAGGCAGACCTGCAGCACCACCCTCAAGACTGGGACACCCACAAGGTAAGTGACTCACACATGCCAGTTGTGGGGGGCACATACCCAACAATAGTCACAGCCAGCAGGATATGTGTAGACAAACACAAACAAATGCTGTACTATGGCCTCTGAATGAGCCCCATGGGTAACCCCTACCCCAGGCCTACACAGACAGATTACAGCAGGCCAGCCAGTTGGATGTACGTTTTGAAGGCTAGGAAGTCAGAAACTAATATGTAGGTAGTTAAAGCTAAGATCTGTAGTACACTGGTATGCCTCTAGCCAGCATGATGGGTAAGACTACAGACTGAAATGGTGTACCCGACATACCAGTACAGTCCTAGCAAATGTGTAAAAGTGTAGGTGTGCCCCACCATCCTATGTACACTTACAGTAACAGTCAGGTGTGCCCCCCACCCCTGTCTAGAAATGCAGAAACAGACAGGTGCCCCCCCCGCTATGCAGAAATGTAGCAACAGTAAATGCCAAATGACCGATGTATACTCTGCAGACACAGCATGCTACCTGTCGGTGTACAACACAAAGGTCAGCACCACAGTACAAACTACCTGGACTTGATCCACACATGCAATATAGATGGCCATACTGGGCATGCTCACGCACTTAGAGGAATGAAAGCAATGTCAGTCAACAACATACTGAAAGCCCATACTGGGCATGCTCACACACACAAACACATGAAGGCCATGTCAGCAAACACCAGTGGACCAGACATATCTGGCAGTTGCAGTTCTTAGTGCAGACACATGTCAGTATGCACCACTCCTGCCTTGCACACACAGTGGATAGGAATACAGACATATATGTAAGGGCAACACACTATAATAAGCCAAAGGTAGACGGACATAGATGTGTCGAAGTGGGCCTTTCCCACCCAGCACACAGCCAAAGGGCCCCAAACACATGAGGTGCAGGTGTCACTCAATGAAGATAATAGCCACCAGTATCTGTCAGCATGATGGCATGTTGCAAGTGCCAGCTGTGCAACATGACTGTACAAGGAAGTAGTCACCTAGTAGCTGTATACAAATACCTGTGGCATATGACTCCATGTGTGCCCGCATGCGGCATGTCAACCCCAACATGAATGGGTTACATCCCATGCACACACTGCCCTCCCCATAGCAGTATTATGACAAGCCTGCTGAGGTCGCAATACATTTTAAATGCCCTAGTTTGGCAATCCTGCTGACTTCATTCATTGTGAAATATAACTTTGTGGAACAAGGTCTGTACTAATCCCTGTGGTGCGACCTATAACTGCTCGATGCTGAAGTGTGATATAGGCCTTGGTCAGGGGTTCAATACTCACACATGTCCGTTGTGGGTTTTTGTGTGTCTCTCACTGTCTGAGTAGGGAGCAATGCATTTTAGGCTAGTCACTTGCAGTACAGTTGAAATGGCCCTCTTTGGTAATCCTGTTGATGTCATTCAGTGTGAAATACACTTTTGGGGAAGAAGTTCTTCTGTAATGTCCATGGCGCGTACTATAACTGCATAGTGCTGTAGTGTAATAAACTAGTTAGGTAGGGGTTCAACTCCATGACAGCTGTGTGTGTTTGCAACTTGGATCCTATGTAGAAGTGGTGGGGAGTGTGGTCAATGTGGAGGGGGTTTTGCTTATTTCTTTTACCGAAGCCCTACTATATATCACAATGTCAACCATACAGGGGTAACAGATGTAAATTAGCTGAGAGGCTGGGGTGCAAAGCCATACCCATACATGTGAAATCAAGGCCAGCCATGTGTTTGACTGTGGGGGGATGCCTATTCGTACAAGACGTATAGTGTGTGGGGCCTTTCAACCCCTTTAATGGTGCATGTGGACATATGTGTGTTTGTTAATCTGCCATTGCTATCTACAGATGTATGGCCATATATACCTATATAGATTTATATATCTGCTAATATATATATATATATATATATATATATATATATATATATATATATATATATATATATATTTATAAACCATGTCCATATACACCTAAATAGATATATATCTGTGTACACATATGTAACGTGCTTGTGTATATGTAGACATATAGGCGTAGACACATATATGTGTCAATTTAGGCACATGCATGTATATATGTGCATATATATTGATATATGTGTGTGTGTATATATATATATATATATATATATATATATATATATATATATATATATATATAAATATATATATATGCATATAGTTTTAGAAAGTAATTAATATAGATCTCTCTCTCTCTCTCTCTCTCTCTCTATATATATATATATATATATATATATATATATATATATATATATATATATATATATCTCCTGGTCCCATCTAATGGTCAACATTTCAAAACGTCGACATTCATATGGCTGAGACCATATGATCGAGATTTGAAATGTCAATCATGGGGAAACGGCATCACGCTACAGTGCAGAATGGAAAGATTTCCACTTCTGCACTGTAGTGCGATCTAGAAGTTGGTATATTAAAGTTCCAGGGGGTGTGGGGGGTGCAGGGGGGCAAAGCCCCCCCTGCTAGCAGCATTAAGGTAAGTTTGTGTTTTGTGGTTTACTTGAATGGTTGGAATTTCAAATGTCGATCATATGATCTTGGCTATATGTTTAGATATTAATATAGGTACACACACATACATCTAGATGTTGGTATTCATTCTCTGTACTGTTGCATGACTGGACTGGATGATATGTTTCTTATAGCATCAAATCTCTTTGTATCTGTCATGGCTTAGTGGGAAATCACTTTGTCTATGATGTGCAGGGTCCGTGGGTTGAGCCTTGCTAGAGCTGTTTATTTTGTTGCTGGGTAGAACACAGCCCATTGGATTCATAGTAATTAAGGCACTGTAAAGCTGTTGTAAGCAAGTTTGCGGGGGGTTGCGCGGAGCTAAGCAATGCCCACACAGGTTAAGCAATTCAGCAGCTAACTCATTGGGCACCAGGCCTGATGCGAGGCTATGATTACACATGACAGTTAGGTGAGTTGCCATTCCATTTTGTAGTTCATGTAGTACACACCCCAGGGTGTCATCTGGTCCCATGGATGCTGTATTCTTAGCTGTGGGTAGTGCGTTTTCTGCCTGTGTGGCCGTGATTACTGGACAATGGTACCCTTTTCGTATTGACATGGGCACTTGTGGGGGTGAGAGTGGGTAAATGTGGCTCTAAATCAATTTACCAGGATATTGGCACATTCCATGGGAGCAGTCTATGTAATGCCATTCTGTTGCAACTCAGAGCACTTTTGAGCATTGCCAGTTAGAATTCAGACATAACTAGAATGCTATGTGGTTGTCTGTGGAATCTGTGTCGATTACAGTTACAAAACCTGTTTTGGAGGATTCCATGAGGGATCTCAACATCTTACTGGGGCTGGTAAGCGAGTTGTTTGCATCCTCGGATTACCCTTTTTTCTTCAACAGTGTCTACCGTCTGTTGTATACTCTGTAAATGGCAGGAGACTACCAGACTGGGTTTATTATTTTGGAGGTGAATGTTGTGGTTCTATGTGGGATGTCAGGAATCATGCACAAGTGTCTGTTCTCATACAGTGCCTTAGTCCAGGATTCATCAGTTGAACTGTCAGCTCCTGTCTCCATGGGTGTCACAAACATTGTCACTTCTGCCTTGAGTAACATGAAGTTGGCCTTAGAGAGGTCATTTACGGACTACTGTATGTACATTCCTTTCCCATGTTCAGTTTGATTTGCCTATGGTGGGATTACTTTGGTGGAACCGCAGTCCCATGTACTATTGTGAAGGCCTAGTGGTTAGTTATTGTGACTATAGTGTACAGGGTCCTGCGTTCATGGCCTGCAAAGGCAAGTTATTTTTGTTCTGGCCAGATCAGCGGTTATTGCATACAGACTAATTAGGGAATTTAGGTCAGTCACACTCAATAAAATTAAAATGCCCTACTCTGGCAATCCTGCTGATGTCAATCACTGTGAAGTACACCTTTGGGGAAGGAGTACTCCAGCAGTCTCTGTGGTGCATGCTATAAAAGCATAATGCTGTAGTGTGATATAGAACTCTGGTAGGGGTTCTATTCTTACACATGGGAGTTGTGGATGCTTTTGTGTCTGTACCTATGCCTGTGTAGAGAGCAATGCATCTTTGGCTAGTCACACTCACTACAATTCATTCACCCTACTTTGGCAGTCCTGCTGATGTCACTCACTGTGAAATAAACCTTTGGGGAAAGAAAACTCCACTAATCTCTGTGGTGTGTTCTATAATGGCATAGTGCTGTAGTGTAATAACTAATTAGGTAGGGGTTCTAATCCCAGATGTGACAGGTGTGTGTGTGTGTGTTATAATGTGTTGATGTTGTCATTTGTGTCCTATGTGGTTGTGAGTGTTTAACAACTGGATCCAATGGTGCGTGTGTTTTTAAATTTTCTTACATGGTGCCCCTAGCATAATTCACAATATCCACTGTGCAGGGATAACAGATGTGATATCAGTACATAGTCAGTCATGGGTTCGATACCCTGGACTGGTAGGTGTGTGACACAAACATGCTTACCTTTTACTCTCCCAACCCACCCTGACTTATCTTTGCCTCTGTCTGCCTCTCTCACTCCCTCTCTGGTGGATGCTGTGCTTAGGCAGTGGCATGTGTATTGTCAGTGATGCTCATGATCAGCTGATGGCCTCTGCACAGATTACAGCCCTCCTCTACCTGATTGCATGTGGAACAGCTGTGGTAACATTCCCATAGCCAATTGAATGGAAACACACTCCAATATGTAGGAACATCATGTTGGTGTTGGGCCTTTTCAGTTACTGTGAGCAGGAATTAGATCTGTTGTTTGGCAAACAGCATTGCATATTGATTGGGGACTTACCTCTGACAACATACACTGTCGAAACCGGCCAACACACATGAGGGGGATGTGTCTGTCCTGACTACAAACTGTAAGTGCTGCTATACTGCAGTTGGGGTAATATTGGTTTAACAGGTTGTGTGTGGATATGCCTGTCCTACATGTTTTAATTCTTGTCATGTCGGTGCTATGTTTATGAGGAATCCCCATCTGTAGAGTCATCTGCAGACTGGGCAGTGTGTGGTGGCTTGTGTTCCTTGTGTTACCCACAGAGCACGTATCTCTCAACTGCAGAAGGTAGTTTGAGGTTTGCAGTCAGTAGATGGTGACAGCCGGGAGAGGTACTGACGTCATATCCCTCATAGGACATATGTCGCATCACACCCTGTTATGACAGGAAATGTATGAGGTCATCACAGCAACATGTCAATATTGGCCCTGTGTTTGTGCCTCCAGCCACAACCCTGTCAATCTTTGTAAATATGTCATGTAGTAGGGGGTGCATATGTTCTGTACACCATATTCACTGACAGCATAGCTGATGACAAGCCAGTGAGATATCAGACTGCTACACATGTTATGTATAGTAGGGATTATATTTGAGGACATAGGCTGGGCATTCTGTGGTTGTGTGTACAGTACTGTTGTATGTGTACATAGGGCAGGAATCTGCAACCTTCAGTATCCCAGGAGTCATGTCTGTCCCCTCTTCCACCAATGTAAATAGTGGGAACCACAACAGCTAATTGACCCCTAATATGAAGATAACACTGCATATAAGGTTTCAAGTATTGTTATACTATATATGACAGAACTAATTGTATCAGAGGAATACCTAACATCCATCCATGATTGAGTTCCTGTGTTGGCCCTGGTTGATCTCTGTGTGTGTTTGTGTGTGTGTGGTGCATTACAGTGTCCATTAATCCTCAGAGGTGCAGGGAGCTACTACAGCAGGTTGTTAGAGCTGCATGTGGCTCCAGAGCCACAGGTTGCAGACACCTGAGTTAAGAATTTGAAGACAATCTGTGTATTGTGCATACGTACCTTGGGCAGTGCACAGACTGTTGTAGATGCAATTGTTCTTTGTCCTGAACTATGTGATGTTACATGCTGCCCCAGTGTATGGTGCCCTATTTGCTCACATGTCTGTAGGGCCAGGCACATGTGTCCTATACAACAGACAGCCAATGGACCTCACTGTGCCATGACCAGTGTATGTACAGTTACTTTGTATGTGGTACAAATGGGGATGGTGTTTATCAGATGGTCATTATACTGTCATATAAAGCTTGTGTAATCACATACCCTGCTGTGGAATATGACTGCAGAACATCCTACTGCTGACACATGTACACCTACAACACAACTGGATAACATTATAGAGACTGCAATGAAGCAGTGTACCTAACAACTGTAATGCATCATTGCCTGATGACTACACTACCTGACAAATGTGCCTCACACCCTACCCCCTACAACATGTTACACTGCAGTACTGTGCTACACTGTTGTACAGTCACTGTGTGCATCAGAACCATATCAGCCTGTCCCTGCATCAATGGTATGGAAGACAGGGATGGTGTACAGGTATCATCATATGCACAGAGTGTGGTGTTGGTTTGCCAGAGGTCAAGGGTGGCCCATACATTTGACTCCATGTGTGTGGGTGAGAGGTGTACTCCGGGGAACTGGCTGAGGTGATATGGTGTGTGTAGGTATGAGGTTGCCCTAGGTGTGTATTTGAGATGGTGTGGTTATACATGCACAGAGTTCTCCCATGTGGCTGCCCTACACAGGTGTTTATGGACAGCTGCAGACCATACCTGGCAGGGCGTGCAGTTCAATGCCTCTGGCCATGGACACCACCTGCCAGGTGTTTCACGGGCACGTCCAGCTACAGCCCTCGATGTGCTACCCTCACCTGTGGATGACATTTGTCTGCTGATACCAGGCCCCTCCTGGGACTGGCCAGCACCACATGCAAGTGGCCTGCTGTGGTGTGGTCAGCACACACCCCACACTGCCGGGGGTGCTACTACCACTATAGGAGCCACTTGGTGTCCTGCCATGTCCACATTGACTACCAGCTGATGGTGTTGCTGCCTTATGTGCATGCAGACATTGCACCACTCCCTCCACATGTTCTAGCACAGACAGACCATGGTCATTGATAGCCATCAACTCACCAGACCATCTATTCATGAACTCAGTTACTCCAAAGATGGCACTAGCAAGTTCACGGGCATTGTCATTTGATGATGTGAGAGCAGCCCTCTGCAGCCTGAGGGCCTGTCTGTGATAATGTCCTGTAAGTGCCTGCACTGCCATGACAGCCTAAAACATGCATCTGGTGGTAGCAACTATGTTGCCTCTGTCAGGGGCATGATGTCCAGTTGCCCTACCATGAGCACCCTGGGACATTTGTCTATGTGGTACCCTGCTGGACAACCGGCTATGCCTGCTGCAACTGGACACAGTAGGCATGGTCACCACATTTACCTGTGCAGTTGCACTAAATGCCAGTTGTCCCTCCACTATGGCCACTGGTGATGAGGTGCGTATAGTCACTGAAACTGTGTGCAAGGGTGTGGTGGTTAAAAGGGGATGTCAAATGTATGTGCAGTGTTGTCCCCTGACAATCCAACCTGTGCCTCACCATTAGTATCATCATCATCATCTACCCCAGCACTACCATGTTATACTTCATACCATGCTTTTCGGCCACAAAACTCAGACCGAACCACAAAAGGAGGGGGAGTATCCATATACATCAAAGATACCCACACTTCCAGGTTAGTAGCACTGCACGAAGCATCGGAGACCATCCATGTGCAACTAACAGTAGGCAAAACTGCCTTTCACTTTGTAGCCTGCTACAGATCACCCTCCCAAACACAGGAACCTCACTTGGCTTTCCTGAGAACACTGGAGAATATGAAGATTTCTCCAAACACCATTATATTGGGTGACTTCAACTACCCAAACATTGATTGGGAAAACTACTCAAGCCCAAACACCCTCGCCCAGTGGTTCCTAGAATTTATAAACTCAAATGCTATGGAACAACTGGTCACCACTCCCACAAGAGGGGAAAACATATTGGATCTGGTCATCACCAACATGGGGTCTCTATGTTCCAAACCAGAGGTATACCCCTCATTGGTAAGATCAGACCATAAACTAATCTCACTGGACATCCATATTCCATCCCCACCCATAGCCAAGGAAACCATGGTGAAGAACTTCTCAAAAGCAAACTTCACACTTCTCAAAACCAAGGTGGAATCCTTCAAAGCCCCCGGTCCAGTGGAAAATATGGCCCAAAATGCAGAATCCTTTACAAAAGCATTCTATGGACATCTGCAGGAATGCATGAAGCATGCTATCCCAAATAAAACCAAGACTCACTCCTCCAAAGGCAGGAGACCTGTCTGATGGACCCCGGCCATAAATAAGCTATACAACAGAAGGAGAAAGCTACTACATGATAGAGCAAAATCCCAAAAAGGGAAGGCGTCTCTGATCAGTACTAGCAAGAAACTACGATCCCTCATAAAATCATCTAAGGCCAGCTTCGAAAGAAAAATTGCACAAGACACTAAGGTTAATCACAAGGCCTTCTTTAGTTATGTCAGAAACCTGGGAGGTAACTCCCAGATATGCTCTGAGTTGGTGCAAAATGACAAAAAATACACTGAACCCACAGACATTGCCAACATCCTGGCAGAAAGGTTCAGTGCAAACCCCCCCCCCCAAAAGAGCAAATGTCTATCCCAACAGAGTGTAGCCTTCCTGAGATCACAGATGCACTGGTGAGAGCTGCCTTCTCCAAAGTAAAAAACACAGCATCAATGGGACCAGACGGTGTCCCGGGCTGCATCTTACATGAGCTACAAGAAGAACTAAACCCTCATATAAAGTCACTGTTCAATCTCAGCCTTACTACAGGATATGTACCCAATGAATGGCGTACAGCAACAGTGGTCCCACTCCACAAAGGTGGTGCCACAACAGACCCCGAAAACTATCGCCCTATAAGCCTGACTTGCCTGGTCTGCAAAGCTATGGAGCGTATCATCATGGAAATCATAAACAAAGACATTTGGAACCTCCAGATGCTGGATCCTACCCAATTTGGCTTTGTTAAGGGCAGATCTTGCCTCTTGAACCTGGTTGATTTCTTTGAAACAGTTACCAAAGCCATAGATTAAGGGAAGGTAGTCCACACAGCCTACCTGGACCTCGCAAAAGCCTTCGACACAATACCCCACTCGGGCATCATAAATAAGCTCACCAGCTTAAATATCAACCTCTATCTCACAAGATGGGTTGCAAAATGGCTCAGGGATAGAACCCACATGGTCAGAATAGCAGGTGCCATGTCAGACTCTAAACCAATTACAAGTGGCGTCCCAAAAGGCTCAGTCCTGGGATCTCTCTTGTTCGGTATATATTTCTCCAAGGTACAGGCTAACACAGGTGGACTATGGCTGACCAAGTTCACAGATGACTGCAAACTGGGTGCCGTAATCGACTCTCTGGCTGACACAAGCATCCTCCAAAAGGGTCTCAGAGACAGATAACTGGTGCCAGAGCCATGGCCTAAAGCTAAATGCCAAAAAGTGCATAGTCATCCCCTTTGGGAAAAACAAAGTGCCCACAAATTACCACATAGGTGGTAATCCATTAAGTACGGAAGAAGCAATTAGGGACTTGGGGACACAAGTAGATAGTAATCTCTCCTTTGACAATCACGTTGCCAAAGTGGTTAGAAAGACCTTCTATATAGCCCACCTTATCATGAAAGGATTCACATCTAGATCAAGACAGGTCATTGTGCCCCTCTACTCATCACTTATCAGGCCCATAATTGAATACAATGCCCCATTTGGGGTGTACCTTACCCAACACCTGCAGCAACTGGAAAGACTCCAAAAGTACCTCACCAAGAGGATCAAGGGGCTCAAACAGATGCCCTATGCAGTTCGGCTAAAGAAACTCCAGCTCTACTCAGTTGTGTACCGCCTACTCAGAGGCGATCTGTGTTTGACGTATAAAGCCATGTCCAACCCAGAATTGATGGACATGCTTCACCTCAGGAAATCCAAATCCCTTAGAGCTACATGCTCCAGGGAGTTGAACCTCAGCACAGAAATAAATAGGACATGCTGGAGGGACAGATTCATATCCCAGAGGCTTCCTTCACTCTGGAACAAAATCCCAATCCATGTTAGGCAGAGCCCCTCACTGACCCTCTTCAAGAGAAATCTTGACGAGTGGATGGGAGATCATAAGTTTACCCCTGGGATCTCTCCTGTATCCCTGCTTGACAGAGGTACAGTAAACTAACCTTAAAAAGGCTACCTTCTGTGACCTACTATACAGAAGCACAGTCAACTAATCTAAAAGGGTGACGAAAGCCAAACACACTCTGGCTAGGCTTATAAATGCCCTAGGGCAGATAGCCTAGTAACAACCTATGAACCTATGAACCTTGTTATGTGTACTACAGCAGTCACTGCTCCTGGAAGGGGGTATATCAGCGTGGGCCATGTGCATTTGCCAGTGTATGTTCAGTTTGCCCTACACATGTCCCCCTATTCTGCATGATTTCAAGGTCCACTCATGTGCACATCCCATGGTGTTCACACACTGCTATCACTATTGCTGTGTGTGTAGGGTTACTGCTGCCACAGGTCCTGATCCTGACTATGTACAGAGAGAGCCATTCCTACCATCCTTAGTTTCCCAGCTGCAGTGCACTGGTGTGTCATGCTGTGACCCCCCCCTTCTGCTCTTATGCAGATGCATGACAAGTAAGCTCTACACGTGTGTCACTTTGCAGTGTCCCATACACTGAACACCACATGTTGCTGCCTAGACCCAAATGATAATATGGAGTACTGCAATGCCTTATGCCATAATGCAACTCTGCAGCAGTTGCCATTGTCCTATGGGTATATACACTGCTGTTGCACTGTATATGGGTGTTGTTCAGAAAATGTCAGTACAGTAGGCTACCACCAGTACTCCCTGTGTACATATTCCACAATGACAGGATGTTAGCATGCAGCTGTCTGACATACCCTTCCAATACCCTCGTCATGCTCTCCCCTGTGAGATCATGCATTTCACAGCAACAATACATGCACATGTACAGCATGCATTCAGGGTAGGTATGTTAGATGTGTGCATGGCATATACCATCACCATTACATACTGGTTGTGTTGGCAAGCATCTACATAAAACATACTCACCAGCTACAGGCTGCTGCCTTCTTGTTATCCCGGAGGGACCTACATAAGAGGGCAAGAGAAGAAAGGTAAGTGGCCACACCTGTGGCAGTGCTACAGGCTGGGTGCAGTATTACCATACATCAATGGTACATTCCCACAATACTACCAAATCTGGACATCTGCTTATCACTACACTGCAGCAACATAATATATCTATGACATGTCAGATATGCAAGATCTACCTATACCAATGGGGTTGTTTGCACAACAGTGGTTTACTGATGTGCTCTGTGTCCTTACCTGCACGCTCCTCAGCCATTGTGTGGGTGACACCCACCTCCATGATGTATGGCAGTTGTTGTAGACTGCTGGGATGGGCAGGTGGTACAAGGCTGGCCAGAAGCTCCTCCACATGTGTTGGGGGGGATGGATGGCATGCCCCTCCCTGTGGCAAGGTGATCCACCCAGACGTCAGCGGCATGGTGCCGGACATGGCGAAGCAGGTCACTGCAATGATGCCGGGCCTGCTCATATGTGCGATTGTGATGTCTGCCATCATTGACCCTGTGGAGTATGTCATTCCACAGGGCAGACCACTCCTGCAGATCATGTGAATGCCTGCTAAACAGCACAGCATAGTGCTGGATCATGTATGTGAACAATATCTCATTTTTTTAATTTGAGAATTTGAGAATGCGCGCAAACGTACATGTGCCATAGGGTCTGTAAGACATAAAGATGTAAACAGGTATGAGCAACTCGTACAGCAAGGTTACCACAGTTCTTAATACACATCTCTGTCACACACCCCCCCCCCCCCACCATATCAGCTTCAATAGGCTGTACACACAACTCGTTAGTTATGGCTACAGCTTAACTAGCAGTTGGACAGATATTGTATTGTACCACACCTTCTGCTATGTGATTGTAGCCATATCCCCTGTGTGGACACTATCATTGCTGGCCTGTTACACACTGTTCACCTGCATGCCATTGTCAGGGCTACTATGGTGACATGTATGCCAGTGGTATGGCTGATCTGTGATTGCTGCACATCTGTCAGTCTCTGTTATTGGGGATATCTGTGCATGGTGTTTGACATGTGTCAGGATTGTGTAGACTATTACTACCACCATATGTTCTATAACAGTGACACAATGACATGTATATGTTATGTTTTCCAGCAGATCCATCTCTCCACAACCATCTGCCCATGATACCTGGCCACATCACATGTGTGTCCCAGCATGGGGCCTCCTCATGTACGGTTACAGCAATACCAGCAAGTGGAAACCCCCAGGGCATGTTGCCCCTCCCCCCTCAGGGCACACAGACATGTTCCTGTCCCCTGGGATCAGGTCTATGGTCTGTGCCATACCAGCCTCCACAGACACATGAGGGATGTACTATATCAGTCTGAAGGACACAGTACACATTCACAGGGCCAACATGCTTGTCCTGCTCAGCCTGCAGGTCAGGTACCTTAAGGACATGGACTGCTGCTGTAAGTGGCATTGGGTGGGAGGCTTGTTCCCATTGTGGCTATTTTGGGGCCCATGGGGCGTTCACAACATAGAAGACACACCATCCACGGTGTTTAGCCACCATATGTGTCACATACCACCCCTGTAGACTGTCCTCTAGATCTACCACTCCTGATCACATCCACATGTGTAGCTGCCATACTTCCCCATATTCCCATTGCATACTTCACAGATGGGGGCTATGTGGTGCCAATAAGGGAATAACATGTGACATGCCCCTCCATGGTGCACACACTGCCAGCTGTAGATATCTGTGTGTATTGTTATATGTACTGCTGCTTCACACATAGCACACCTCACTGTGGTAGTAATATAGGGGACATGTCTGTACAGACATATATGTTTGTGTGTGTGTTTGTATTTATGTAGACATGGGCATATAGGTATATATCTATATATGTGTAAATATATGTGATGTATATATGTGCACATGTATATGTATACAGATGGGTATAGATATATTTATTTCTGGACATACATCATGATATAAATATATATCTGTATATATTACATATGTGACATATGTACCATCAGCTCCACAATCTCACCACACCTTCCTGCACAACTGCAGTGTTCTGCCTTGCTACAACACAGACAGGTGCCACATATGCAATTGGCCTGACATTAGTGGGGTATATGTAGACGCCTATTGCAGGTAACCATGTTACACACCTATGGCACCCCAGCATGCTACAATACAGTTTCAACTGAATATCCTGCAACTGATGGCCTGTGTCTGCCACATGGCCATCATAATATGACTGTAAGCTTCTGAGTGACCAGGCCTCTCTGTGTTGGATGGATGCCTTCTAGCCTACATTTGTTTCATAGAACTAGCCAGTTTTTCAGTTGAAACACTTAAGTCTGTTTCCTTGAGCTCAGCAGTTGTCCACAACTCGATTTAAGCACTAATTAAGCTACCAATTACTACAGCACTCAACTTTCCTCAGTTGTCTTGAACACAGTTTTAGTACTTAATAAATAGGCACATATCCAGGCATGTGTAAGGGTCAAGTCCCAGTGTTTTCTCCTGTCTACCTGCTGAATCTGGCCATCTTGGGGCAATGCAGCTATTGCCTCATGTACACAGACAACCCTCTCCTCCTATCACCCAACAATACAACATGTGAGAGATGCAGTTATATAGCCAAAATGGAATCAAAGCTCTCTTCACCCAAGACTGGACTAGACAGTCAAGGGGAGAAGGTAAACAGTTGCACCACACCACACTCACCACATAGTCCCTGAAAACCTACACCACCAAAACACACGCATAGAAACACAAACACACACCTACTTTCAAGTAGGCTCTCAGTAAACACCTGCCCAAGCAACATGGACCTCCAAAACAGAAACACAAGCAACCTCCACCCCCAACACAACCCAAATGACACATAGCCCACAAAGCCAGTGTGCCACTCAACCACAGCACATTAGGCATAACACCAAACCCAACACTCTAGTCATAGCTGACTCTATAGTCAGGCACACTGATGTTCCACTCACCAGGCTACACAATGAGAAAGTTACTGTCAGCTGCCTGTATGGTGCCAGGAACCAACACATAACACATGCACTCAGGTCACTCCACAACAAGTACAAATATGACTCTTTCATTCTCCATGTGTGTGGCATGACCTGAGATGTACCTCCCTGGACTACATGATAAGGGACATGGAGGAGCTGTCCAATCTTGTAGCCCAGGCAGGTAAGACACTAGCCCTGTGTAGCATCTTGCCATCACTCAGAATGATACCACGGTACAATGACAAAATGATTAACATCAACAATTGGCTAAGCCTCTTGTGTCATTCTAAGGGGATCCAGTATCCGTCTGCCTGGAATAACATGATGAACAAACCACAATGCTTTGCCAGAGATGGCCTGCACTTGTCGCCCCTGGGATTCCCGGTACTTGCTAAAGCTGTCGACACCTCTATAGTGCCTTTCTTAGGCAAGTTTCAAATGACAAATTGACCACTGTAACAGGTACAAGCAAGCAAAATCTGAGGGTATTGCCACTCCATGCTAGCAGTCTACACCTCTAAATGCACTCACTCAAGGCACTCCTTAGAATGGAGAACATTGACATATGTGCAGTGACAGAGAACTGGTTCAAGGATACAGAGAGTACCCCTGCATTACCAGGCTCTAATTCATACCACACCTTTCGGCCACCTAACCTGCACCACAACACTTAAGGAGGAGGTGTGTCCATATTAATTGAGGATATCCACACCTCCAGGCTAGTTGCTCAGCATAATGCATCCGAGATTATCCAAGTGCAACTAACTCTGGGCAAGGCTACAATCCAAACTGTAGCCTCCTTCAGATCACCCGCTATGCCTCAGGATTTCCACTCCTCATTTCTTGATACAGTGGAAAATATTAAGGTACAACCTAACACCCTAATAATGGGCGATTTCAAGTACCCCACCATTAACTGTGAAAAGTAGTCATGTACAAACTCTTGTGCTCAGCTTTTTCTGGAAATCATCAATTCCAATGCCTCGGATCACCTTAGCCACACCCACACCAGGGGCAGCTATATCCTAGACCTGGTCATTACTAACATGTTAAACTGGTGCTCTAAACCACAGGTAAATTCCTCATTGGTCAGATCTGAACACAAGCCCCAAACCCCCATTAGGGAATCCACCGTTAATACTTTCCCCAAAGCCAACTTCACAATTCTTAAGACAAATGTGGGAAACTTCACGACACCCAGGTTGACAGACAATAGAGGTATGACTGCTGAATCCTACACAAATGCACCTAATAAGCACTTACACGAGTGCATGGATCATGCAATCCCTAACAGAACAAAGATGCTATCCTCCAATGAAATGGAAGCCAATATGGTGGTCCCCTGCCATAAACAAACTCTACAACAGAAGAAATACACTATTGCAAAACAGAGTAAAACCCAAGGATTGGAGGAAGTCCTTGGTCAGCCTCAGTAAGAATCTTGGATCCCTCATAGGGTCCTCCAAAGCTAGCTACATAAACAAAATCGCCACTGACTCTGAGGACAATCACAAAGCATTCTATAGCTAAGTCAAGACTCTCAATATCAACACTCACATCTACACTGTCTTATAGCACATTTGCACTAAATCTAAAGAGCCCACTGATAATGCTAACATCCTGGCAGATAGGTTCAGTGCTGACTCCCCCCCCCCCTCTCATACCCTGAGGGGCCCATCTCTATACTGGATGAATGCAAAGTTCCTGTACTTACACTCTCTGAAGGCAAGAACACAACATCCATGGCACCTGACATCATCGCAGGCTGCATTCTACTTGAACTACAAAACGAACTGGCACACCAACTAAGTATCATGTTCAATTATAGGCTCATCTCAGGCTATCTGCCCACTGAATGGCACAAAGCAATGGTTATCTCACTCCACAAAGGGGGAGCCACCATAGACCACAGGACCTACCACCCCATTAGCCTGATGAGCATGGTCTGCAAGGCTATGAAACGTATCGTCATGGAACTTATAAACAATGACATTGGTAATCTCCAAACTCTGGCCCTCACCCAGTTTGGGTTGGTAAAAGGCAGACCATGTCTCCTACACCTGATAGGCTTCTTGGAAGTGGTCAACAAAGCTGTAGATGAGGGTAAGGTGGTTCACACAGCCTATCTCAATCTCACTAAGCCATTCGACATGATCCCCCACTCTGGAATTTTATAGAAACTCACTAAACTAGGTAGACATGCGTATGTGACAAGATATGTTGCCAACTGGCTCACTGACAAAACCCACACTGTGAAGGTAGCAGACACCAAGCCCAACATCAGACCAGCAACAAGTGGAGTACAACAGGGTTCAGTGCTGGGTCCTTTCCTGTTTGGTATCTACTTCTCTGACGTACATACTAACACAGAAGGTCTTTGGCTAACAAAGTTCTCAGATGACTGCAGACTAGGAGCCATACTCAACACTCCAGACAATGTGGACATCCTGCAAAAGGGCCTTGCTGGGACAGATGGCTGATGTCAAAGCTGTGGGCTGAAGCTGAAGGCCAGCAAGTGCATTGTCATCCCTTTTGGTGAAAACTCTGTACTCATGAACTAGCACATAGGCAGTAGTCAGCTTAACACCAAAAGTGTGATGAGACCTTTGTCACCACAATAAACAACACATGCTGGAGGGATACATATCAGTCCAAGATACTTCCCATAATGTGGAACTAACTACCTATCTATATCAAACAAAGCTCCTCAATAGCACTCTTCAAGTCAAATCTGGATGATTGGCAGGGAGATAGGGATTTCACACCAGGGATCATTTCTCTGGCTCTGCTTGACAGTGGCATAGGAAATTAAAGTTATTGGGTGGCAAAAGCCAAGGTAAATTTTGCTAGGCATCTATAGGCCCTAAGGCCAATAGCCTAGTACCTACCTCCAAATCTATGCACCTATGATGGCATTATATCTACCACCAGCTATTGGCCATGTAATATACATACTTCCAATTACACAACACACACTATGATGGCTTACATCCTATCTGTCAGTGCTGACCTGCACAGTTAAGGGCTATAGCCCACTACCCACAGGGACAGACACTATTGTCCGTCACAGTTGTTCAGTTGAACATTATCACAAAACACATGATGGCACATATAGCTATTTCGGAATTATCTATTCCATTATGACAGACCAGGTACTACATTCTATTACATGTATATGTACTTCACATACCTCTTGTTGGACAGATGTCTAGTTGAATTGCAGCTGGCTAACTGGCTGTGACTTCAGCTTTAAGTTTGCAGAGCTTTTTATTTTTGTTTCTCTCTCTCTGTCTGTCTGTCTGTCTGTCTGTCTGTCTGTCTCTCTCTCTCTCTCTCTCTCTCTCGTAGGTGATGCACATGATCAGGTGATGGCCTCTGCACCAATCAGTGTCCTCCACTTGCTAACTGCATGCAGCTTGCTGTGTAATACTTCCAATTACCACTGTCATGGCAACGAGCTACTATAAATCCCTACATCATGTGGGCGTGGTCCCTTTACCTTTCCTGTATGATAGACATCCTCCTGTGTGTGAGCATCAGTGTTACATATGGCAGGTAGCAATATCTCTTACAGGAGGATCAGCATACTCCAGCCAGCTACATATTTTTAGATGTTTCCAGAACAACAGACAGAGGGTGAGTAGAGTTGTGTTATCCTTTGTATAGTACTGGTGTTACAGGGTGTGTGTATAATATTAGTTTACCTTGGAATGCAATCTGTCTGCATAGCTCTCAACTGTGAGCCTATCCTCTTGGTAGCCAGAGCTGTGCCTATCATGTTTCGTCTGTCCACCGCACAGGTCCTGTGTCAGATATTTTACTGGCAGTGTGTGTGTTGAGTGCTATCAGTACAAGGCTACATCCATTAAACTTTCCAACATAAATACCCCGAGTAAGGGTATGTTGCAGGCTATCCTGTAACACTAGTGACTTGCTGAGTGCATGGCAACAGTTGTCCAGATATGGGCCTGTGTTCCAGCCTCTGTCCTACACCTACATACCAAGCTTTGTGTGGGTATCAGGGGTGAGCTAACTTAAGGTATCTGGATGTACAGTACCATACACTTCACCTATATTTGCATTATGTACATTAAGTGGGTTGATGCAGGACTACTGCCTCCTGCCACACAGAGTGTTCTGTTTGTCAGTGGGCTTGTGATGGTGTTGGTTATGGCTTGTTATGTAACAGTTATATCCCATTTGGTCAACTGACGTCTTTACCACCTACTGAATCTGTACAGAGTGTACATGGGCTGCTGAACTGTACACCTGCATTACTTACTGATCATTGTTTGGTATCCTGGGGCCCAGTCTGTCTTTACTATTGTCACATCTGCAGGGCTTGGCATGAACAGCAACAGCTGTGGTCCTTTCCAGAATACTGTATTAGTATACTTGTTTCACATCTGCATTACCCTGTTTATATGGATGTCAGTGTCTGAACAGCTATATGGCATGGCATCTAGAACTGTTATAGTACACAAATAAAGGTGTTCCATTTATACAGATCTGTGTGTATATGTTGCAGACAACAATTGTCATTTGTATAGGTGGCCCATACAGTGTCCAGATGTTCAGGTGTTAACTGTAGGCATAGTGGCTGTTCCATATTGTGTGCACCTTCTACATATGTATCTTAGTGTACATATCTCTGAGTGTGTATGTGTAGTCACATGTATATCTATATGTACAAAAAAAAAAAAAAATATATATATATATATATATATATATATATATATATATATATATATATATATATATATATATATATAAACTATATTGTATCTGCATATATGTGTCTGTGTATATTTATCTTGGGGCTGTTGATAGCTTCCACATTTTACATTTCCTATGGGGGCCAGACTGTACTGCATGATATTTTAGCATTACCAGTCTGACATCGTGTGTGTGTATATATATATATATATATATACATATATATATATATATCTATATATATATATATATATAAATATGTATATATATATATATATATATATATATATACATATATATATATATATATATATATATATATATATATAGATATATATAGATATATATATACATATATATATATATATATATATAGATATATATATACATATATATAGATATATATATATAGATATAAATATATAGATATATATATATATATATATATATATATATATATATATATATATATATATATATATATATATCTACATATATATATATATATATATATATATATATCTACATATAATCGATATGTTGCATGTGTTTAGATATTATTTACAAATACACATACATATACCTAATTAACTAAATTTCCTATACTGTTGAATGAGTGTGCTGGATGATATGTCTGTGATAACATCAGATTTATGCATATCTGCCATGGCTTAGTGGTAAATCACATTGGCTGTGGTGTTCAGGTTCCTGTGTTTAAGCCTTGCTGAGGACATTTATTTTGTTGCTGGGTAGAACAAGGGCCATTGGATAAAGAGTGATTAAGGCACTTTTAAGCAATTGTGAGTGGGTTTGCACAGGTTTGCATGATGGTAAACACTGATAACCTCCGGTTACAGTTTCTTACACTCAGTTAGCTTCTACTTTGCTTAATCTGTGTAGGCAATGCTTACCCCCGTGCAAATGCACTTAGACACTCTTACTACTGCTTATTTGTGCTTAAACCTGCTTACTAGTGCCTTATTCATTATGATACTGACACTTCAAATGTGCATTTCATGCAGTACTCCAGTTCACATTTAAATGTTATTATGTAGGTTATATGGCAATAAGTTGTTAAAGTATGTTCATATACAGATTTCACATGGTAAATGATATGTGCTGCAGTAGGACTTGAACAGGGAATGCCTGTTTATTAGGCAGATGCTCTAACCACTACACTATTGCTGTGCTGCTTCATTTGCATATATATTCCTTGTTATCCTCTTCAGCCTTTTCAGCTGCTTTAGCCATAGCTAAGAGATGGGCAAACCCACGCACTTACGGTTAGCTGTACTAGGGGTTTTAAACAAAATAAATAAAAGGGTTTCGGCATTTTATTTAATTGTACTGTTGCTGTTAAACACATGGGGACTGTTGCTGGGGATATGCGGACAACTATGAGTGGTTTCGTTCATTTATTTATGCATTCTTCTGTTCTACTTTCCAGGGGCATGCTTATTCTGAGAGATGTGCTCTCAGACACGCCCCCTGCACTCATCCACGCTCCATGTACCATTAGGAGTTCAGGCTTCGTGCCTTCATTAATATGCATGGCACTGTCGTCCTCCTCTTAAACTGCCGTTTCCGTGCAGGACTAGATTAGTCCTGCATGGAAGATTAGTAAATCCGGGGGAGTGTATGTATGTGTATGCATAACTGTGATATATATACAAATATTATTTTTGAATGAAATTGACTGCTTTTGGCTGCTAGAATATAAATACTTACTCCACAGTCTGAGAAGGAACGGCATCCTGTATCTGTCACTTTTTTTTGTATTATCAATACTTATTTTTAGTATTACATCGTCCAGTTTCATATCATATCCCCTATCAGTACAGTCTAAGCATAACCTTCCAAATAGAATGGGGTAAGCCATTGCCTTACAGACCAGACCAAGACCACTTCCAAATAATAAGTTAGAAACAGAATGTAATTACAGCTCTTAAAGCCTTCTGAGTAGTTCGTATTTTTCCTGCTTTATGATTTTTCTAGTAAGAAATCATTGTGCCTTTTCATATTTTATAAAGTGGTTTGTTTGATGCCTACAGAATGCAGGACTGTATTTAATATGGAACATATTAGAGATATATTGTGGAACAGTATCTCTGTGGAGTGATTATACATACTTTAGCAAGCTGGGCCAGAAAAAGTGCTTTACTGACATAGCTGGATGCACATTATCAAAGTTTAAATTGTTATCTACACAGTTCTTAGACCTTTAATGATGGTGTCATTTTTCATGATTTAACCATTTAGTTTTGACTCCTAATTCGTGGCCTTTTTATTAAGCCTAATGATGTTGCAATTATTGACACTGTAGCTGAGATATTTATTACTGCAGCAAGTATATGAGTTGTATACCATCTTGGAGAACTTTGCTATCTTTTTTTGGGAAAAAAATGCTACAAAGTACTCGATCATCAGCATATTTAGTTGTCTTTAAGTCATTTCTTTTATTTGAATCTGTAGAAACAGAGTCTGATCCCCCAAACAACATATCGGTGTTGTCCCTCCCCTCAACTGGCTTACAAGTAAATCTGATTTGTAAAATACATAGTAGAAATATATTTTTTTCTTTTACTATTTGTTTGCCAATACATTTCTCAACAGTGATAATAATGAAGCATTTCACTTTGCATGTTCTAACTATTTAGCTCTGCTTTATGTGAGGAACTTGAGAAAAGAAAGATCACATGTATCTCCTACTGATCCTTTTTGTCAAAAACTGAAAAAAAAATTACAGCAATCTTGGGTATTCTTACTCAACAGCAAACAAAATCTTTGATCAACTTTCACGTACTTCATATTTATGCTCCTCACACAGAAAGTAGGCCATAAAAGGGATGTATGGATGCAACTACCTAGAACTGCATTGCCCCAAAAGAAAGAAGTCGCCATAGGACAAAGGAGTCCATGACATCCAGAAGGAAAAAATGCAGAATAAACAAGAGGAGGTTGGTGGAAGGGAACAAATATTGCAACGGTGAAGAGAAGGACATCTACTGTTATGGTAAGATTTTATACAACTATACTATGTCCTTCTGTATCACTGTTGCAGTATTCTTCATAGAAGGGAGAGTAAAAAAACTCAAGTAAGAAAATGGGAGGTGAAAGGCTGAGAAGAGCCCTCAACAAACCCACATAAAATGGTTTCAGCAAAACCTGCTTTGGCCCTAGAAACCATTTCCAATTTATAATGCTTAGTAAAGTTATGCACTGAAAACCAATGAGCAGCTTCAAGAATAGAACTGGTGTCCAATCCCTTGAAGAAGGCACCAGAAGACACAACAGTCCTAGTGGAATGAGCTCTAACAGAAGCAGACAGAGATTTGCCATGAAAAGAATAGCAAAAGGAAATGGCCTTAGATATCCAGGAGGAGATGGTTTGCTTAGAAACAGCCAAAACCAAAGATCTGGGATGAAAGGAAAAAAGCTGATCAGACTTATAGATAATCTTAGTTTTATCCAATTAGTACCTGAGCTGTCTGCACAGATCTAAGGTATGAAGGACCCTCTCACTAGCAGACTGAGGAGAAAGGAAAAAGCAAGGAGGTTGTACCGACTAATTCAAGAACAACTCATTTTCTATGTTGGGCATAAAAAAGAACTAATACAAAGGGACACCCTGTTCCTGTGAAAAACCAAAACAGGAGGAATGAACATAAGGGCCTGGAGCTCAGAAAACTTCCAAGCAGAAGTAAGGTCCAGCAACAAAACAGTCTTTCAGGTACAATGTTGCAAAGAAGCAGAATCTGCAGGCTCAAAAGGAGCCTGCATCACTTTTTCCAAAACAAAATTTATGTCCCAGGGAAGAGAAGTAGGCAAGGCCTAATATGTAAGATGCCTTTAAGAAATTGCCTGATGTCAAAACAAGAAGTCAAAGGAGGTTTCAGGGTCAAACAGGCAGAAATGGCTGACAAATGGGCCTTCACGGAAGAATAGGCCAAGTCAGACTAAACTAACTCACACAAATAAGACAGCCAAGTCAGAGTGAAGTAACTCACATAAATAAGAGAGGACCAGAAGGATCCCCACTGAAAAAGACTCCTGGTTATGAGCATGGCATCAGACCAAAAAATATTTTCCATTTGGACATATATGATTTTCTGGTTGAGGGTTTCCTTGCCTTCTATAAAACCCTGAGCATATCTTCAAAAAGGAGGTGCCTGAAAGGGATCAAAACCTTATCACCCAAATCTCAGTTGCAAAGTGGAGAAGTGGGGAGACTCCTTGTTCTGTGTGAGAAGATCCAACTGGTGAGGTAACTTGTGATAGTTACCCCTGGCCAGATGCATTAAGGGGGCAACCAGTGCTATCTCAACCAAAAGGGAGTCATTAGCAAGATATTTGGGGAGTCCAGCTAAATCTTCTGCAGGACTTTTGGAAGTAGAGGAAGAGGCGAGAAAGCATAAGGAAAGGAGAGCGGATCCATGAGGACGCTATCTGTTCAAAGTGGAAGCAAATAGATCAACCTGAGGAATATCCCACCTACAGACAATGTCCAGAAACATGTCTCTGTAAAGCATCCATTTATAAGCCTGTGTTTTGGACCTGCTCAGAGAGTCTGACACTAGATTGAAGGAAAAACGATGGTAATGCCAGCCTTTGAAGAATGAGACCTTGTGCAGAAGTTCGAATACATTTTAATTAATAAAAAACACAAAGCATTCACTTGATAAATACAGCGTAAAAGAAATGAAGCAATATGTGAAACGCTACCAGCGTTTTTCGTCCCACAAAGTAGTACAACTTCATCAGACAGCAACCAGTGATTTTACAAAGGGTACTTAAATAACCTCTCAGTTAATTATACAAGTGCATACAATTAAGATTAAAAGCATAATTGTTTCGTTTAAAGAGGTAGTCTCTGTATGAAGAACAACTACTGTGCATCTCATCATAGCCAAAAGTTTGTGCTTAATGTAAAACAAGTCCCAAGATGGTCCTCTAAACCCTAAATGCTATGATACAAAATTAAGCATTAAAATACATAATTAAACATTAATATATTAAGTAAAACTCTACTATGCAATATATTACATATAAACACCATAATATATTGTATTACTAAATGCCTTATGTACATATATTTCAGCTATAAAGACATTAACTAGCTACAATATTAACTAGATAGGGGTGTCATGTAAATTTGTTCTACCTTATAAAATATTTTATAAATAAGTTTAAAAATGGTCAATCTTTAAAAACCCAAAATATATCAGTAATCAAATGTACAAAATAATTATATAGTAAAAATAATGCACGAGAAATTATATTGTTCTAAAATTGTCAAAACAGTAATCAAATTTTTATGACTACCTCAAAAGATTTTTTAACTTTAAAATACATGCAATAGAACAAGTATCATTAATACCTTGGTCTCTGCATGCAGCAAGGCGCAGTTGCCAGGCCAATTCCTTTTTCTCCAATTCTAGTTTTAGATAATTTTCATTAGCAAATCCATTACTTAAGTTATCCTTGTCAATCCCATCAATGACCATAAAAATAAAAGCATGACCATGGTGGTTAGCGCAGTGCCTAGCTAAAGCATTCTCATCCTTACATTTTGCAATTGCATATAAATGTTCGTAAATTCGGTCTCGCAGACGTCTGTCCGTCTTTCCTACATAGAATGACGGACATTGTTTACACTGCGCTAAATAGACAATGCCCTTAGAATTACAAGTGTAACAGTCCTTAACATAACTAACTGATCTAATAGTAAAAGTATCTGATGTTTCAGTGTCTTTACAATATTTACAAGCACCACATTTCTTTGTTCCCCCTTTCATCTTTATATTAGTAGGTTTTGTTTCAAGAAGCCTTTTCATGTTTGTACCCCTTCTATATGTTATTACAGGGTTAAAATTTAAGACTTTAGATACACTTTTATCCATTGATAGGTAACACCAGTATTTCCTCACTATTTTGCCTATAGCCACAGCCTCTGGGCAATAAGTGAAGGTAAATGCTATTGTAAAGTCATTGTCAGTATCTTCTTTCAATGTAGCTTCCTGCACCAAGTTGTTATCTGTATTCACATGTGTATTGCCATTATATATTCTAAAGTCAGTAGTTACTCTAGTTCCCCCGCTATCTTTCTCACTATCCAAAAGAGGAGCATAAAAGTCTTTTTTCCTTTTTTCCAGTACTTCTTGGAAAATGTTGTCCAAAAATGAGTTAGGGTATGCTCTCTTTGAAAACATCTGATATAACAAATTACATTAGTCTTCAAATTCATTTTGCAATGTGGTCATCCTCGCTGCCCTAACCAGTTGACCTTTAACTACTGCTTTTTTCTGGTAAAGGGGATGCATACTAGTGAAATGAAGAAAATTATTTGAGTATGTAACCTTTCTAAAAATTTTTGCTGTGTAAGATGCTTTATTTTTCTTTAATTCAACATCCAAAAAATTAATAATGTTTTCTTGAAAGTTGTATGTAAAACTCAAGAAAGTAGTTGTTGAATTAAGAAATTCCACAAACTGTCCTGCTTCTTCCTTATTACCTTTAAATAAAATAAAGATGTCGTCAAGAAATCTTCTGTAAGTACGTATTTGTTTGAACCAGTGGCTATTAAAAATAAAATTATTTTCCCAGTGGACCAAAACCAGATTTGCAAAACTAGATCCCACTGGTGACCCCATTGCCACTCCAACTCTTTGCACAAATATTGTAGCTAGTTAATGTCTTTATAGTTGAAATATATGTACATAAGGCATTTAGTAATACAATATATTATGGTGTTTATATGTAATATATTGCATAGTAGAGTTTTACTTAATATATTAATGTTTAATTATGTATTTTAATGCTTAATTTTGTATCATAGCGTTTAGGGTTTAGAGGACCATCTTGGGACTTGTTTTACATTAAGCACAAACTTTTGGCTATGATGAGACGCACAGTAGCTGTTCTTCATACAGAGACTACCTCTTTAAACGAAACAATTATGCTTTTAATCTTAATTGTATGCACTTGTATAATTAACTGAGAGGTTATTTAAGTACCCTTTGTAAAATCGCTGGTTGCTGTCTGATGAAGTTCTACTACTTTGTGGGATGAAAAACGCTGGTACCGTTTCACATATTGCTTCATTGCTTTTACGCTGTATTTATCAAGTGAATGCTTTGTAGTTTTTATTAATTAAAACGTATTCGAACTTCTGCACAAGGTCTCATTCTTCAAAGGCTGGCATTACCATTGTTTTTTGTGCTCGAGTTTAGTGTATCGTTTTCTGTTTTTTCACTAGATTGAAGGAATGTATACTGTCTGAAGAGTTAACTCATTACTGAGAGCCACTTCCCATGCCTGAAGTGCTATCCTGCAGAGGAGGTAAGATTTTGTGTCCTCCTGCTTATTGGCATACCACATCACTGCAGTGTTGTCTGTGTACACATTCAAGGGGCCTGGAGAAAACATAGGGTGAAAAGCTGGAAGGGCCAGAATCAGAGCTCTCATCTCTTTAATGTTGATATGGTCCAACTTCTGATGGGGCAGCCAAAGACCCTGAACCTTCAAGTGAACAAGAGAAGCCCTCCCCACCCCATGTATGAGCCTTCAGTAAATCACTCTTGAGAAGGGACTGGAGGCTGAAAGAGTTGGCCTGTGTTGAGAGTGAACTGTTGAATCCACCAGGGAAGGAGTGGTACATTGAAATCCAGAGGGTGACGATGCTACAGTCAAACTGATTTGAGGTACCATTGAAACTTTCCCATATGCAGTCTGTCAAGAGGAAGCACTGGAATAGAACAGGCCATGAATCCCAGGGCCTGAAGAAACTCCCTCACTGGCACAGCAGTCAGAGGAAGAAAAGACTGAAAGAAGGGCGTCAGTGACAATACCTTTGGAGGTGGAAGAGAGGCCAACATTGGCACTATCTGAATCCTGCATCCTAGATACACATGCTCCTGAGTGGGAGTCAGGATGGACTTTTGGAAGTTGAATCCCCAGACTTTGATGAGAGATGGTGAACTGCAGATCCTGTAACAGTTTACTGGGAGAAGGTGTTGAAGCAACAGATCGTCTAGATAAGGAAAAATCTGAATTCCTTGGAGCCTGCAAAAAGCAATTACAGGAGCTCGGCATTTTCTGAATACCCTTGGGGCAGTAGAGAGGCCAGAGGGAAAAGCAGAGAACTGAAATGAGTGGAAGACACAGAGAAATATAAAAATTTCCTGAAGAAAGGGCGAATAGGAATATGAAGGTAAGAATCTTTCAGATCCAATGACACCAGCAAATCTGGGGGTAATAAAAGAGGAAACAGAGTTTGAAGAGTAAGCATCCAAAAAGAAGGGATTTTGAGAAAGGTGGTAAACCAGGAGAAATCCAAAACAGGTCTCCAAGTGCACTCTTTTCAAGGAACCAGGAACATCTTGGAATCAAAACAGGTTGAATGGTTCCTTCATTCAACAGGGATCCCAGAACTTCCAGAAAATGAGGAAGCTGCTTTAGAGGAGCTTGAGGAATCCCTGAAAACGGAGGGAGAGACTTCCATACCATGAAGTAACCTTGACTGATGATAGAAAGAACCCAAGAGTCTGAAGTGATGAGATGCCAATTCTGAAGACAAAGAGAAAGGTAAAGGGACAAATGAACCTGGTGTAAAAGAAGGGGTTAGTGAATTATCAAAGAGAAACAGGTTTATCAGATAAGGAGGTTTCTGAGCCACAGAAATCTGAGAAGCCTTAGCAGAGAGGGGCCCTCCTCCCACCCTTGCCCTTAGAGATCTGGTGGGGTTGCCTGCAAACAAGAGCAGACCTAGAAAGATAATTCCTTGGAAATGTAGGTCTAGGAGAGACAAAAAGATGTTTAAGGTCTTACAAGGTTTTGCCTTTCTTTTGAAGATACATAAACAGGTCAGCAGCAGCAGTCCCAAAAAGAGTGTGTTATCCAAAGCAACCAACAACTTGGCCTTAATGTCCTCAGGTAGAGAGTGGAGATGAGGCCAAGAATAACACCTCATAATGGACCCAAAAGCTGCAGCACTAGAAGAGGTGTAAGCAGCATCACAGCTACACTTAATAGTGTGGTGATCCACTGAGAAGCAGAACCTTGGTAGAACCTAAAACAGATAAGGCAGATGATTTGCCATCAGACTCAGGGAGGGCAGAGATAATCTTACAAACCTAAACAATCAATGGTCAGAGCATACCTGGTCATGTGGGTCTGGTAATTAACAGCTCTAAAGGCCAAAGGAGAAGCAGTGTAATCTTTCTTGCCAAGCCTCTCCATTGTCCTGCTGTCCTTATCAGAAGGCAAACATTTAGGTTTGTCAAAAGAGACTGACACTACAGCAGGATCAGTAAGACATTTAAATAAAAATAGACAATCCTCAGGAATCTTAGGGAACCTATCAAGGTTCTTAGGAGCAGAAGACTGAAAATCAGGAGACTTGGAAGCAGCAATGAAAGTTCCTAAACAGGCAATCAAACGCAGGAGGAACTGCCAATGGTTTAGGAGTATTCACCTGAAGCAACTCATAATATCGTCTCTGAATACCAGACATTCGCGATGAATCCCATGCAAAGAATTGCATCATGCTAGCAACTGTGCCCCTGAAGGACATTTCCTGGAAAGGAGACTCAGGGTTCGTAGGCTCCTGTTCATCAGAATCATATACCAAAGGTGAAGGCATCAGTGAAAAACAGGACAGAGACCCATCAGCTAGACACTAAATCCTCATCTGAGGAATCTGGTTCCCTAAGCCATTTAGAAGGGGTAATGGTCTAAACCAGAGTGAATACTGAAACCCCTTGGGGAGGCTTTTCCAGACTCTTCTGGTCCCAAGAAAAGAAGGATCCTGGAGACTAATATTAGACTTTGCAAGACTGCAAACATTTCTTCTTGTTTTAACATTTAAGATGCTTACACTGCAAAAAATCTTACATATAATCCTCATAGAAGCTTTTATGGTCAGTCCAGACTTAAAGAATACCTACCGCAACATCCAAATAGCACAGTAACACAGGTAGTTCTGGCACTTCAAAGCAAGGTCCACATAATTCCAGGTTTGCGCCTTAACCTTTAGCTTGTCGACTGCACCTACAAATATTACCAAATGAATGGCTCCAAAGATTACATTCCTCAGTACAATTTCCCATATTTGGATGATTGCTATATTTGGTCATCTTCCCTGCAATAAATGCAGGCATTCCTACAGGTAGCCATGAGACTGCTTCACCAAGGTAGGTCCTCAGTTATGCTTCAGAAGTTACACCTCTTGCATGTCACTGGGGTCATCTTTTTAGGAGTAGACATGGACTCCAGGGACCTAAAAGCATATGTTCCTACAGGAAAGTTCCTGGTTCTTTCCTTATACTTCTAGACAATGTCAAGATAGAAAAGCATCTCAGCCAGAGGGTTCTTGAGACTTTAAAGCTTCCAGACAGTATGTAAACTTATGATCCCCTTAGCCAGATTTTATAAGAAAAAAACTGCAGTGGTACCCAGAAAAATGTTGTTGCCAATATCAGCATTCATTTCAGGTTCCCATACCCATCCTCCCATTCCTTTCAGGTTCCCATACCCATCCTTCCATTCCTTTTGGGTTCCCATAACCATCATCCCATTCCTTTCATGTTCCCATACCCATCCTCCCATTCCTTTCAGTTTCCCATACCCATACTCCCATTCCTTTCAAGTTCCCATACCCATACTCCCATTCCTTTCAGTTTCCCATACCCATCCTCCCATTCCTTTCAGGTTTCCATACCCATCCCTCATTCCTTTTGGATTCCCATACCCATCCTGCAATTCCTTTCAGGTTCCCATACCCACCCTCCCATTCCTTTCAGGTTCCCATACCCATCCCTCATTCCTTTTGGATTCCCATAACCATCCTCCAATTCCTTTCAGGTTCACATACCCATCCTCCCATTCATTTCAGGTTCACATTCCTATCCTCCCATTCATTTCAGATTTCCATACCCATCCACTCATTCCTTTGGGTTCCCATACCCATCCTCCCATTCCTTTAAGTTTCCCTACCCATCCTTCCATAAATCAGAAAGGAGCTCATTTGGTGGCTTGAAGCCATCAAGGCCTATTATGGAGTCCCATTTTGGCTGAAGATGGATACCTGGGTCTTCAGAATGGATGCTTCAGACCTAGCCTGCAGAGTCCATTTAGGAGAGAAAAAAGTTCTTAGCTTTTTGGATAACAGACTACTGCAATCACATTGATGTAAAAGAGTTGATGGCAATCTTGAGGGCTCTGTCTGCCTGTGAACTCACTGGCAGACAGGATCCCTACACATAAGAATAGACAACACAACAGTGAAGTGGTACATCAACAGATTAGGAGGCACCCATTCATACATCTTGTTCACAATGGCTATGCAGATTTGGAAACTGGCACAAGACATGAGTCATTCTCTTGCCTCAGTCCCTCCCAGGGTGAGAAAGCATCACCAACACAATCAGCAGAACTTATCTAGACTCAAACAAGAGTATGCTAAAGGGGGATGTGTTCCGTCAAATAACTCACAAGTGGAATGTGCTGGAGTAGACCTTCTTGCTTCTTGTTTATACAAGCAGCTCAGAAAATACTGTATACAATACAAAGACAGCACAGAGGACAGATGCCATCTTCTTTCCATTGTCAGGTCTATTTCTTTGCCTGCCTTCCTTCCCCTGCTCCTTGTCCCCAGGATACTGCAAAAGATCAGAGAGGATAGGTGATGGATGATCCGAGTGGCCTGCCTTGTCCCAGGTAGTACTGGTTCTGTCTTTTACAGAATATGAGCAAGGAAGAATCATGGAAGCTTTCACAACAGGTTGACCTACTAATTCAGAACAAGGGGTCCATAATACACACACAATTGAATACAGTGAAACTGGCATGGTGGATGATCTAGTTGAGGGGTATGCAACAGGTGGCCATAGTGCCACAATCTGGCCCATCAAAGCATTTTATCTGGCCCTCAGTATGTACTACAACATGCTTTTTTGAATGGGCACATACATGTTGGACATGGTAATGTGCCCCCCCTCAGTCTTGCGAAGTATGGAAAAGTGGTCCCTGACCTGTTTGGTAAGTGACCGTTGTGCCAAAAAGGTCTGACACCCCTGATCTAGGACTTATCCCTCCAGATATTTGTTTTCAGATGACATATTGCTTACCTTAAAAGAGGCTAAAAAACCTAGTACTAGGAAATTTTGTATTTATAAATGGACATAGTTCTCCCACTGATGCCTTAACAGAGGACAACGGCTGCTCCAAGCCAGGCTGACCCTAGTTCTGAGTTACCTATAAGAACTCTGCTAAAAAGGCTTTTCTTACAGTTCCATAAACATACATATTTTGGCTATCTCTGCTTGCTTGAATATAGACCCTTCTATATTCTCCCAACAAGCCATAAAACAGCTCCTAAAAGGGTTTTATACCAGAGAATACACAGTTAGGAATCAATCCACCCTTGAGGGGTTCATAGGTTCATAGCAGAATACTATGCTAACTGCCATGAAGGGCCATTTTAAGATGGTTTACCATGACTTGGTCTAATGTTGAATGATCGAATATGACTTGGTCAAATTCACTGTTCTCGATAATGAAAAAATCAAAATAACATTAATCTAAAGTCAAAATGTTGAATGTGCTGCTGTAAATGATTATCTGCAATTCGACGTCCTTACATGGTCATTTGCGTCATGGACGTAATGACTTTGGTGGCAGTATAATGTGATTTATAAGGGAATATATTAACATTAATAATGCAATAATTTGCAAATTACATACAGCTGAAAATGTAACAGTATGTCAGTATACTGTGTTTTGGCAGTACAACACTTTGGACAAGCGATGTGCGGAGACTGTAGATGGAGGTCGTGCTTCAGTGAGGAACAGGGAAATAGCCCATTTCCTCACTGTAGTGCGATCTCGGAGTTAGTATATTTAAATAGGGGAGGTGTGGGAGCTCGGGGGGGCATAGCCCCACTGCAAAATGGTAAAGGTGAACTAATTGTTGTGCCTGGAAGAGGGGAGTGTGGACAATGCGGTATGCACTTTTTCGTGCAAATGATTTGCGACATTCTTGTCTTTCGATATTTTGTGTTTAGATGTTATTTTTAGGTCAAATGAACATTAGATGTTGTTGCATTTGACCAAGTAATGGTAAGCCTTTTAAGCCTAGCCAAAAACTATAGATAATCACTCCCTGTATGTATGTATAGATGTATGTATTTAATAATTTGTCTTTGTTTACCGGGAAAGTCTGACTGGGTATACCCATTTTTAGAGGATGCCCAGGGAGAAAAGTTTGATTTGCTTCCATTGCATTATACAAAGTCCCAGTTAAACACAGAGTAGCTACATTTCTATTTACATTTGTACACAAACAGTAGTTACATTTATATATTTTACAGAGGTGAAAGTTTCTAAAGAGAAAACCCAAGTGCAACTTAACGGATTGTACAGGCAGCAGTTATGTATAAACATTATTTTGTCATTTCAGTGAGAGGTTGAGATTATTCTGTTTAAGGAGAGTATTTGGAGAGTATCATATGGTGATCACAAAGTCTTAACCTTGTGATGAGCATGTGCCGGACCAGGATTGGATAAGATGTTGTTTAAGTAGTGGTATAAAACTACTGAGTTTGTTGTAGAATTGTATTTGTGTGGGAATACTATTCCAGAGTTTAGCAATGTAATGGGAGTAGAGTGAGTCTCCTGCAACATTATTTGACTTATTTCTAAGCAATAAAAATTTGTTAATAGAGCAGATGGTCTCTTGCTGGACAAGTAGGGCAGTAATAAGTGTTGTAGTGCATAGCATTATTCTGGATGATGAATGAGTTTGTGTGCTGTAGGTAGTTGTGCATATGTTAGGTAGTTGTGTAATTCAAGCCAGTTTAATTGCTTTAAGCTTTGACAATGGTGGGTCCTATGAGGGTGATGGGTGGCAAATGTAGCTATTCTATTGTTGCAGGATGCAAGTTTCTTTCTTTGAATATTGTTTAATTTTGTTAGAATAGAAGTGGCATATAAGAGAGTTGATAATAAGAGGAATGCATAAATGTATCGTGCTTATGATGTAAACACCTTAATCATTATGCCAACCCCCCCCCCCCCCATACATTGTTAGATCTATACGCTGGACTAGAAAAGCTTACATTTCCCCTTTTTGATCATGCTGCTTCAGCTGACATCAAGATGCTATCCTGGAAAACAGAGATCATAGTATTATTCTTTTCTTCTCTGTAAATCTCTGAACTTCAAAAATGAATGTATAAATAGCCAATTTTGATCTTATGTCACCAAATGGGCATGGGTATTTTACAGTCATAAGTGGCTTGAGGACCCAGCCTATTCCAACCTACACCAGGGATCCATGCTAACAATGGGTGGGGTGTATGTGCCACTATTGGCCAGTGTGTGCTTGCCATAAATCTCAGCACCACTGCGTCAATAAGCTACTGTATAGCCAGTTAGGTTACTTTAGATAGCTCTGTTGAGTGAAATCTAGACATAAAACCAATCAACCTGACAAATATGAACTAAGAATAGCCACGCTCAATGTAGGTTAACTGACAGGGTACAACTTGGAAGTGGATGACATGGTGGTAAGGAGGACAAACCTGACAAACATGAACTAACAATTGCTACACTTAATATAAGTTCACTGACAGGATGGAGTTTGACAGTGGATGACATGATGGTAAGGAGGAGGCTAGACATCCTATGTATCATGGAAGGGCAGTGCAGCAAATCCACTTGGCTGAAATCCAGAGTCTATTACTCAGGAGAGGGACAGGCTAGACATAGTGATAGAATTGTGGTGAGAGAGAGGCTTAAGAAGGCAGTGAGGAATGTCATCTGATTTAGTGACAGACTCATGACTCCAGTCTAATAATAGGACAATATTCATAATCTCAAGGGTGCATTGAGACAGCAGTTATAGAACCAGCTAGATAAAGTAGGACAACATGAATTGGTGTTGATAATAGGTGACCTGAATGCACATATCAGGAAACACAGAACAGGATACAAGGACTGCTTAGGTCCACATGGGTATTGCAACAGGCATAAAGAGGGAGATGCCATTCTAGACTTCTCTGGCAAATGGTTTGATAGTAGCCAACACATGGTTCAGAAAAAGACACAATCACAAAATAACATACAATCATGGCCAACATGCAACTGAGGTAGACTTCTTCCTAGTAAGAAAAGGGCACTGGGGTAGAATCAGTTATTGTAAGTCATCCCCAGTGAAAAGGTTGGCCCACAGCATAAACTACTGTTTGCTACAATCAGATGCAAGCAGTGGTTAGAGAAGGTTCTAAGGTCAACAAAGGCCGAACTGAAGGCATGGAAGCTAACTGGTGAGAAAGCACAACAGCTCAATGAATTATTCAGGGCTCTAGCACCTCAAGAGAAGACGAAATAGTTGGAGTTGAAGAAAAATGGCAGCACCTCAAAACAACATCTGTGAGGACTACAGAATGGATATGTTGCCAAGCCAGGTATGGAAATAAGGTACATAAAGAAAGCTGGTGGATGAATGCAGCAGTCCCGGAAATCATCAAAAAAGGACTAGAGGAAAAAGTGGGAGATAGAAAAGAAAGACCAGGTTAGGAAGGAATACTATTGGCTAACAAAGAACCTAGGAAAGGAGCTGAAATAGCAAAGAACAAGGCTTCAGATGCACTCTACCAGCTTCGGGAAATTGACTCAGTATATGGGACAAAGAAACTATATCAGGTTGCAAGGCAAAGACAGAAAGATAAAGAAGATAGTCACATACCTTTCATAAGGGATGCCAGCAACAACCTGCCACCAGTCCACAAGACATTAAAGGCAGATGGAAGGACTATTTCCAGTAGACTCTGAACAGAGGAAAACCCCAAAGAAGCTGTATTGCCCAACATACAGCCTACAACGAGAGAAGAGGAGGAGCTCACCTTAAGAGATAAAAACAGCACTAAGGAAAATGAAGTCAGGGAAAGCAGCAGATATGATAAAGATGCTGGGTGAGATAGGGGAGAAATAGCTTTTGAGAGTACTCATGGCAGTATGAAGAAAAAGGTGTATTCCAGATGACTTTAGAATAAACATACTAGTGCCAGTGTTCAAGACGGCACAGTGGTGCAGCGGTTTACATTGTTGCCTCATAGCAACAGGATCTCCTGTTTGATTCTTGGCCAGGGTGCCTTCTGTGCAGAGCCAGCATGTCCTCTCTGCATTTGTGTGAGTTTCTTCTGTGTGTCAGGTTTCTTCCCATGTCACAAAGGCATGCATCTGGATTGTTTCTCCCAGGCCACCACTGAAAATTGGTTCATTCCAAGTCGGACTTTCCCAATAAACAAATGTTAAATAAATAAATAAAATAAAATAAAGCAAAGGGGACATTCACAACTGTGGGCAGCACAGAGGTATCAAACTCCTGTCACATTTTACAAAAGTTCTGGAGAAGATGACTAACAGATATGAAGAGCAGTAGAATTAAGATCAGAGTTGAGCAGGTTTGAGTAAGCTCAATTTACAGCACAACTGAACCAATGATTGCAGTGAGAAAGATAGTTGAAAAGAATCTAAAGATGAGGAAAGTGTCCAACTGTGCATTCCCAGACTTGTAAATAGTATATGACAAGGTCCCACGAAATCTGATTTGGGCAGCCCTGTGGTAAACTGAAGTTGCAGAAACATTGGTAGAATTCGTGCAAGCTATGTACAAAAAACAGATGAACAGTGGTTTGTCTCAGAGAGGAGTTGCCAGTGACAGTGGGTGTTCATCAGGGATCAGCTCTGACCCCACTGCAGCTCATACTGGTGATGGACTACATTTGCAAACAGGTCAGAAGACACACTTCAACAAAGTTGCTGGCAAACTCTGAGCAAGAATGTCAGCAAAGGATAGGGGAATGAAATGCAAAACTGAAGGCCCATAGGAGGAAATTAAGTAGAGATACAACAGTTGTAATGGGAACAAATGGGGGAAACCAGAAGAAGCTGATAATGGTAATAGAAGGGAAAATAGTGAACAGTTTAACAGCTTCAAGTATCTGGGAGGGGTGGTTGAGATCAAGGGAAGTCTGAATGAGGAGGTCTACGCTAGACTCAGAGGGGATGCAGCCAACTGGCACAGAGTGTCAGATGTAGTGTAAGATGGAAGAATGCCAAAGAAGCTGAAAAGTAAGGTGTAGAAAACAGTAGTACAGTCACTATTACTGTGTGGTACATTAACCTGGGCAGTAAAGGCAGAGCAGTTGAGGAAGCCAGAGGTGATGGAGATGAAGTGCCTGAGACAGGTGGTAAGATGCACACAGTGGTACAGACGAAGAAATGAGGACACCAGAGCAGAAGCTAAAGTAGCTCCAATTGCAGAGAAGGTCAAAGGGAACAGATTACGGTGGCTCAGGCACATGTGCAGAAAAGCAAAAGACAAGCTTATGAAGAAGATTTGGGAAAGACAGCAAGAAAGCAAAAGGAAACAAGGGTGTCCAACAAAGAGGTGGATGAATTGTGTGAGAGAAGTCCTGAGTCCTGTGACAGTCAGGCATGAGTGTCAAAGAAGGTAGGAGTTTGACATTGAATAGAGAGAGATGGTGATATTTGACACAACACTGACACCATGTAGAAAATAGGAAAACGTGAAAATATTGATAATGATTTGATCTTTCACAAGGCCGGATTATTCTGTGTATCAATCCCAGCTTTCTGCCAAAAGTGGTGTCTGAGCTCAGCCTTAATCAATCTATAGTGTTTCCTCTTTTTTTTCCATCCCCACTAAATAAAGGTGAACAATGGATGGATTCTTTGGCTGTGCATAGGCAACTGCTGTTTTACCTGGACATACGTTTGTAGGGAAGTACTAGGCTAGCCACCTTTGTGAGTCATTTTAAGCCTAGCTGCTATCCTTTTCAAAGGTGAAAATTAAACCCTCTACCTTGTGTTTGTGAGGTAAACACCTTAACCATTATACCGACTCCCCAGCCATTAGCCATTAGACCAACCTCCCAACCTCAGCTTGCAGAAAATCTGACAAACTGTTTGCATCCTTTGTAAAAAGGAATGAAAGTAAATCTCTGTACAGACCATATCTAAATGGATTGCAAATTGTACTCATTCCACTCAGGTAGCTGCTGTTACCACCTGCCTTTCTCAAGTGAGTTCCCATCCATAGCATATCAGAGACCCACCCCTTTTCCAAAGAGTACAATCTAGAAGCTCCATCCATAGCCAGGGCTGGTTTTCCTTCAGCTATACTCCCCGATCCCCCTACTGGTCATATTCTCAGTTCTCTTTAGCTCTGGAAATCTTCTTAATAGTTATTATTGCAATAGTAAATTATGAAGTACATAGTAAGCTGCATTAGGTACATACCATAAATGTGGATCTTTGAGTAGCTTCTTGGTGCAGTGCAAGTCCCATCCAACTGCCCCTTCTGCTACACTCCCAGGGCTGAGGTGGGTACCCATCTCCTTTCTGTCATTTTCCAACCCCCTAAGTAAGTCCATCTCCCTTTCTTCCCCACTATGGTCTGGGGACAAAGCTGTGCAGACCAAGCTCTAGGTACCCTGGAGAGAGTGTGACACCATACTGGGGCAAGAAAAACTTGAAGGTGGCACAGGATGGTGGCCATTTATAATATTAATATCCTAATGTCATAATGGAGAGTACCCACTGGACTGTGGGGGAAGATGAAAGTCACTGGTATTCGTTACTGGTATTCATATTGGCCTCAGGCTTGTGCAAGGCAGGAATTCCCAAAATCCTATTACTGTAGCAGTGAAGCTACTCAAACATCTACATTTATCATAAGTAGCTAACACAAACTGCACTTTTTATAGCATACTGCTGAAATAAAATTATAATAGAGGAATTTTTATTAAAATTCAGCATAATTAAAATAGGTTGGGATTTCATCTGCTGCATTCATGGACATACTTATCAAGATTTGGGCCATAAAAGTTCCTAAACTGGGAATAGACAGTGTCCAAATTTTATTTCCTTTTTTGGAAGGACAGATTCATATCACTATTAACATGGACTTGCATTGGGCATATATTTGCTTAAGTTCCAGAAAGGTTTACTAATGCTGAAATTGAAAATTTTGATTTCTCATACCTGTTTTTCAGAAACATTTGTGGAGAAATGCATCATTTTTGAGAGAGAAATTTTCTATTTCTTCTGTCCAAAGTTTGTACTGATTGTAATGTGACGATGGTGTTAACTGCACATGATTGTATCATCTAGCTGTCAACACTTCTCTGTACGAACGTTATACAGTTTTAAATGAATTATTGCCAGAAGCTGGAACTTTTATGTAATGAAAGTAGCAGTTACAGTATACTTCACTTTTTTGTCATACAATGCCTCCCACATTATCCACCAAATATCTTATTAAAAATCACCATGCAGTTGTCTTTCCTGAATGATCCAACAACATAACCTTGGAATGTACAACAAACATTTTAAATTCTCTCCTGCCTTATTTTATTTTATTTGCTCACTGGGTAGAACATTGATCTCCATGGACCTTTTTCAGATTCAGCCTAGAAGCATCGTCTGGTGATTTTCTTAGTGTCACACAGTTTGGCAATGGAGTCCAAGGGAATACAACCCTGGAGCACTGAAAACAGTTCATTAACAGTTCCTTAATCCTCTGCTCCAATTGCAAGACCAGTGGTTGCAAGTGCTCCATGTACACCAATTTTAAACAAAATGCGGAAATAGAACGCCTATATCCGCTTATCCGAAACTCACCAAACTGCCTTGCCATCTTCCTCTTCAATGCCAAACAACCAGACAACCAAACAGCAGACACCACCTGTTAGCGAAAAATAGTCCAGAGGCACAAACCATGAACAGGAACGCCTAAAGGGTAATCCGAAAGATTCCAAAAGTGGCAGCTGTTAAGCGCACAAACGCCACTAACTGCAAAAATGTACCTGCCATACTCAGTTGAATAAAATGTTCAGTAATATCCGACTGATAGTATCCACAGACTCAAAGTAAAACAAATTCCATTTATTAAAAATGAAGGTGCATGCCCACAGAGGAAGGTATAGCAAAACCTTCACATCTTCAAGCATATACGCCTTGTCCAGAATGGAAAAATAAAATACATCCATAACTGACAATGAGTGAAATATAGCTAGCTCTCACCCTAGGGATGAAGAATCAGTGGGAATGGCACAGTGGAAGCTACAGGGTTAACACAGAGTGGAAAAGAAACACCTTATTTTGAAAAAAAAAAACTCTTACTAATTACAGTTGCAGAAATGAAAATTACTGCTGGAAAGACTAAACCATTTCACCATAAAGCAGCGGTTCCCAACCGCCGGGCCGCAGACCGGTACCAGGCCACCAGACATGTAGTGAAATAAAAAGTGAATGTGTGTATGTATGTGCAGGAGTGTGCTTATGTGTCTATCTACATGTGTGAGTGAGTGAATGCGTGCATGAAAGCAGAATGCATGTGTTTGTGAAAGAAGAAGAGACTGTGTGTGTATGAGAGAGAATGAGCAGTGAGATCGATCGAGCCGTTATTTTACATTCACTAAGCAGCACTTTTGCTGTTTAGTGAGTGTAAAATAAAAGTCAAGGAAACAAAAAAAAGTGTGTGTGCTTGTGTGTGTGTGTATGTTTCTGTCTGCGTGTGTGAGTGAATGCATGCATGAAAACAAAAGAGACTGACTGTGTGTGTTTATGTCTGTGTGCATGTCAGTGAAACTCAGAGCGAGCAAGCTATTTTACACTCCCAAAGCAGTGCTTTTGCTGTTTAGCGAGTGCAAAATAAAAAAAGAAGAAGAAAATTAAAATAAAGCATGTGTGTGAGAGCGTATGCATGCATGTGAGTAAGGCAGAGAGATCAATTGAACGAAAGAGAAAAGTGTGTGTGTTTGTTTCTGTCTGTGTGTGAGTGAATGCATGCATGAAAGCAGAGAAGCTGTGTGTGTGTGTGTGTGTGTGTGTGTGTGTGTGTGTGTGTGTGTGTGTGTGTGTGTGTGTGTGTGTGAGAGAGAGAGAGAGAGAGAGAGAGAGAGAGTGAAGAGTGAGAGTGACCCTGGCAGCAGCAGCCCCAGCAGCAGCCGCAGCAGCAATGAGGTTTTACGTACCTCTCGAACATACCACTAAACCGCTTGCACAATAAATCTGGCCAGCATACCTGTCAACCTCTTTAGAGTGAGAAACCTTGACAAAACCAAATATAATGGGGTACAAAGACCCAAAAACAGGGACACTTTTAAGTAGTGCTTTTACAATCTTAGAAAGTAGATAGAAATACAGGTTTTGCATTAGCATGTATTTTCTGAAGGGTATGAAGTCTGAAACTCAACTGCCTGTCATTATTTTCTGACTTCAAACCACAATGATCTGCCAGTGATTTGCCAGAAAACAACAATTTTATGAGAAACAGACCAAAAATATGAGGCAAAATTCTGCACATTCTGCGAAAATCTGTACAGTTGAGAGGTATGCTGGACAGAGCCAAATAATAGGGACAGATTTTAAATATTGCTCTTATAAACTTAGAAGGTCAATAAGGTTGCCATTAGGTTTACGTACCCCCTGATCATAGTACATCAATGTTATGCTGTTAAGATGTACACTTTTTTTGTAATTATTGCCAATTGTATTTTTATTGTAGTTTGGAGTTTTTCTCCCTGTGTCTCGGCTGAAAATGGACTTCTAGTCCAGTCAGGCCTCGCCAGTAAGCAAATGTCAAATAAATAAGTAATGTTATGTACTTTTTGTTTGTGCATGTAATGGCCGGTCCATGGAAAATTGTCTTACATGAAACCGGTCGTTGGTGCAAAAAAATGTTGGAGACTGCTGCTATAAAGCAACACAGCAGAAAATTCATTTTGGAATGCAGAAAGTTACATTTTAAGTGTCTTCCACATGAATAGACTGTCATAACTGAGGGTTTCATGTGGTTTGGTAGTTAAGCTGTTTACTAGTCTTTCATGAATGGCAAAACCATGGTGCAGGGACGTGCCATGGAATGCCATTTGGCACATCTATTACTACAGCATTGCAAGCTGAAAGATATCTCTTGGAAGAACATACTTTAGTGTACAAATATGGCATAGATGATATAATTACCAGTAAGCATGTTTCCCTTTCAGTTACATCTCTTCAAGTTGTACATTTAGTTTCATGTACATTTGTTTATGTCCTTCCCGTTGAGAAATGTGGACATAGGCTGTTAAGATTAGCCAAATAAATGTTACTTTTTATAATGTGTGACTTCACTGTATTGTAAAGAGACTGAACATTATTTATTAAATGGTGTAATCTGACATGATTTTAACTGATTGTACCTTTTGGAACAGTTTATAAAATAAAACAAAATCAGAATGTCTGTGGGGAAATGATCCACTGCCTGTATTTTAGTTTGTGTGTGATATGGACACCCATACTACAACAAACCTGTTTTTGATTACTTATTTATGTAGCTGCTGTTATAGGGTTGTTTAGTCATCATTTAGTAAAGTCAAAGTGCCATCTCAATGACTTCAGCCCACCATGTGTGTCTGGCACTGCTTGAAGTTCTCAGAAACTCATATTCATTACTTGAATTCATAGGTTCATAGGAGATTCCTAGGCTAACGGCTTAAGAGCCGTTACAAGCCTAGCCAATATAACCCAATTTTACCCAATATATAGCCCTTGGGGGCAAGAGAATGGCATGGATTTGTATCTGTACATAAGTATCTTACAGATTACCCCTGTCCACAAGGGACATAGGCACTACCCCAGGTGTGAATTTGTGATTACCTGTCCATTGATCCAAACTGAATTTGAAGAGGGCCAGAGAAGGAATCTGCTTAATGTGAATAGAAAGCCTATTCCAAGGAAGGAGCAATCTCTGTGACACATATCTGTCTCTCCAGCATCTTTTGTTTGAGCCGATGACTAAGTTTAGATCCTTAGATCAGGTGACCCTCATGTTGTTTGACTTGTGGATGTGTAGCAGCTCCATCAGGACTAGATTTGTGAGTGCCTTGTAGGTCAGGTATAGGTCACTCCTTAATAGTTGGTAGGAGACAAAGTTAGTCTATCTGCATAGTTCATGTTGTTCACACCCTGCTTCTTCTTTGTGAGGAAACTCTGAGGTTTCTCCAGCTGCTGTAAGTGCCTAGTCAAGTACATGCCAAATGGGGCACTGTACTCAATTATTGGTTTAATAAGGGCTGAGTACAGCAGGACTATAATTTCCCTGGATATGGATACCATACCTTTACTTAAAAGTTATGCCACATAAAAGGATGTTCTCACTACTTTGGAGACATGGTGGGCAAATTTCAGACTACTGTCTATCTGTGCACCTAGATCTCTCACCTCTGAGTCCACTCTAATGGGAATGCTACTGATGTTGTAATTTGCAGGGGTATTTGACTTCCCAAAGGGTATGATAATGCATTTTGTTTGCATTTAGTTTTAGGCCATGATTTTGTCACCAGTCATTTTTCTGATCTAGACCTTCCTGAAGGATGTCTACATCACTGTGGCATTCAATGATTGCCCCCAGCTTGCAATTATTGGCAAACTTTGTCATCTAGAGGCTTTCAGCATTTGTCTTGATTTCAGAGAAGTATATTCCAAACAGGAGTGGTCCCAGTAATGAGCCTTGTGGCACACCACTATTAATTGGCCTCTTGCGCATTCTCGATCCACCCACTTTAATCACGTGTCCTGTCCTTGAGCCAATTGGCTATCCATCTGGTGACATAGGGATATATACCCAGTTTTGTGAGTTTATTTATAATATCCAAGTGGAAAATTGTGTCAAATACCTTGGCCAGGTCAAGGTACGTGGTGTGTACTATTTTACCCTCATCCATGGCCTTAGTGACTTTCTCAAAAGAAATCCACCAGGTTCGGTAGGTGTGTCATGCCCTTGACAAAGTGGAATTGAATGGGGTCCAGTGTTTGGCATCTTCTATGTCATTATTTATCAGTTCCATGATTATTCTTTCCATGGTCTTACATATAAGACAAGTCAAACTTATGGGTCTGTAATTTCCCAGGTCAGTATATGGTTCCCTTTATACAGAGTGAAGAGTGTTGGTGTCCTCCACTCTATCAGGACAAAGCCAGTCTGGAGGCTATGGTTAAATATAGATTCTAATGGGCCTTAATATTCCTGACTAAGCTATTTAATAGGCAACCTGGTACATTGTCAGGCCCCATTGAAGCCATGTTTTTAGCTTTAGAGATCACAGTGATAACCTGTTTATTGGTAATAATTGACAGTGGAGTGGTGGATGTTATTTATGGAGGAAGAACTGGGGTGATGGGGAGGTTAAATATGAGCTTAATTTGTTGGCCAGCTGATTTGCTATGTCTTCTGGCTGAGTAAAAGTGATGCCTTCAACAACTAATTCTGTACATTGTTGTGTGTTGCTCTTAAGATTGTAGATATAACTGAAAAATGCCTTATGGTTATCCTTAACTTTGGAGGCTATTTTTTCGTCAAAGACTGCTTGCACAAATTTGATTACTACACTGATTTGTTTGTTTAGACTAATGATGGACTTATTTCTCCAAGCACATTCCCTCTTACTTCTCAACAGGATTTTCTTTCTTTTGTTGTACAGCCTATTAATACTAGGGGTCCACCAGGGTTGGTTGCATTTGCGGTTTGACTTGGGTTTATTTTGGTCTGATTCTGTCATTTTTATCTGGTTGTTTATATGGTCATACATAGCGTTTGTGTATGCCTCTGCATAGGTTTCTGTTTTTTCTGGATTTGGGTGAGCTTGGAAACTAGCTATCCTGTCCATTAACAGGGGGTAATTTATCATAGAGAAGTTCTTAAAATTTCTGAAGTTTGGTGGGGGGACTAGTTTTATCTTTATTTCAAGAGAGACTGCTTTGTGATCTAGTTTTACTAATGAGGACGTAACACTTGGGGGTGGGGTACAGTACTCTCCCATATTTGTGAATACTAGATCTAGGGTATTTGTTGTCCTAGTGGGAGTACAGACTAGCTGCTCCAGGGCATTTGAATTTACAAAGTCAATAAATCTTTTGGTCTGCATGCTAGTGGTAGTGTATGCCCCCCAATTAATAGAGGGGTAGTTAAAATCACCCTTGAGTATGGTACTGGTCTGGATAGTGAGTGATTCTAGTAATGCCAGGTATGATGTATGGGTTTTCTGGATCACAGTGGGGGACCTGTCGCTAGCAAAAATATGGTAATGGATTTTTCCTATGGTTAGTTGAACATGGAGTAGCTCAAGCATGTCATGTTGTCTGGCCAGCCTTGAGGTGTGCTTATCCTTTATGTTGAAAGAAACACCTCCACCTTTAGCTCCTTCATGTTCAGTGGGTGGTCATAATGTATGAAAGGCATTACAGCCATACACTGCTGGAATGCCTTCCATGAGCCATGTTTCAGTAACTGCACAGATGTCAGCATACTCCAGGGTGAGGAGACCTTCCAGGAGTGCAGTTTCTTGCTGAGGCTCCTAGCACTGAGCAGTGACACCTTTAGGTTGTCCTGAGTACCTTTTGTTACATTGGAAGGTTTATATGTTTGGCAATGCCTATAAAAGGCACTATAGAAGTGGATAATGTTTTGGCCATTATCTGAATGCCTACTGGTGACAGGTACAGGTAAAGCCCATCCCTGGCAAAGCAGTGTGGCCTGTCAACCATGTCCTTACAGACTGACAAGTATCAGACCCCTTTGGAATAATGACACTTGTAGCTAAGGCAATTGTTGAAGTTGAGCATTTTCGGCTAGAATTGTGGCGTCTTCCTTGGAGATGGTAGAATACTGCACAATGCTAGGCTCATACCTGCCTGTGACACATATTCTGAGAACTCAAGCATATCTCTCTTCATATATTCCAAGGAGATACATCTCAGGTCATTCATGCCCACATGGACTATGACTGAGTCATACTGGTATTTAGGGATAAGTGACCTGATTGCTTTTGTGATCTGGCAAATCCTGGCCCCTGGCAGGAAACTAACTGTAACCTTCCCCTTATTCAGTCTGGTAAGAGAGACATCAGTGTGTCTCACAATAGAGTATTATGATCAGAATATGAGGTCATGCAGTGTTTTGCCTTATGGGCTTGGTAGTTGAGACACAATGAGATGTGGCTTTATGTATTGTGATGGGAATTGTCTTGTTTGTGTACGTGTAGTTTCTGAGGACTGTGCCTGAGAGGCCTTTGAGGTTTGGGCAAGCTACCTGTGAGCACATCTGCATATGTCAGTCTATGTGTGTGGTCTTTGCGGGTGCGGTGAGTTATGTGTGTAAGTCACTAACAGCCTGTTTATTGCTTTTTGTCTCTGTATGTGAGACTAGCCTCCAATGTTAATGTGTAACTACATCTCTCACATACTATATTTGTCTGTTTGAGAATTAAGTGGTTGTCAGTGTACATACGGCAATTGTTACACTGCCACAGGATACTCATACCCACCAAGCTGGATGCAGAGATAGCAGGAAGGTGTCCATCCATGTTTGTAGGTCCTAATGTGTACTTGAAAGGATAGGAGTGGAGGGTGTTTGTAACTGCATGAGGGAAGTGTGCTTATATGGTGTAGTCTGCATCTACCCTAACCAGTGATGCTGCCCAGCACCCAATCAGATGGTCGCTGAGCAGCAGTAGTCCTGGGTGCTATAATATGGTAACTAGCACAGTAAACTCTCACAGTATAATGACAATAAGCAATGTTTCCAGAAGCATTTTATTCATGTTACCTTTTGCTTCTCTTTTCTTCTTTTCTCCTTAAACGTTCCCATCATCAGTACCTGGTCCAGAGAATTCTGTCTTTGTATTATATGGCCAAATTATTATTATTATTTTTTTGTTTTGTTTTGTTTACCAGGGAAGTGCACTGATCATAAATGACCACCTTCAGACACAGCCCAGGTGATTATAGGTTCATAGGTTCATAGTTTAGTACTAAGCTAACTGCCCTTGCGAGCCATTTTAAGCCTAGCCAATTATCCCTTCTGAGACTCAAACCCTGCACCTTGTGTTTGTAAGGCAAACACCTTAGCCATTATATAACCCTCCCACCATCCCCAACTGATTCACAGTAAGTACATATAATATCAAAAGCAAGGAAATAAAACAGTGTTTCATCAAATATATAGGCACAAACAGAAGCAGCAGACATATAGATGACTATATAAAAAGTGTAACAAAAATGAAGAATCCCTTTAACCCCATTTCACATCTTTTGTGACAGAAATAACAATAAGTACACAGTTTGACTTTTACTATCAGACCTTCCAAGGTACAGTATGCATTTATTTCTTTACGCGCTGACTGATTTGATATTCTTCCACTCCTTGTCATTCTCCACAGTTCAAAATCTTTGATAGTCCATTTCACAGCGGTATGTAAAGTCCAGGCCTCACTACTCCATATTAGTACTAGGAAAATCATAGCACACTGTACATGGTATTTACAATGACAGTCTTTGTTCTTTAATACATTAGACAAGTTTTCCATAATTTTTCTTTCAAGGAGCAAGCACCGTTCAATTTCATGTTTGCATTTACAACCTGCAGAGATCATTCAATGCAGGAAAATAAAATCTGTCCTATCTCACATCTTATCCATTTATTTGCAAAGAACTGGTAGGGTTAGATGAAATAGTCTTAGTTTTTTTAGTCTGTCAATGCTGACGATTAAAAGTACATTTTACTTCCTCTTTGATTTACAGGATCTTTCTCCTGCTGGTTATCTGCCATCAGAGTGGCATTGTCTGCATATCTGACGTTGTTAATATTTCTAAGAGCAATTTTTGATTTCAGCATCTGACCCTTGTAATCTAACTTTCCATAATATATGTGATGTACAAATGTTAAAAAATAAGGTGAGAATATGCAGCCTTTGCACATGCCGTTCTTATTACTAAGCAAATCACTTATTCGATATTCAATTCTAACTGTTGCTTCTTGGTCTGCAAATAGATTATCACCAAAAACGAATCAGCTACTGTTAGTTGCACCAGATATGCATGCACAAACAGCATAAAAAAAAAAAAAAAAACACCTGGTGAAAAATGCTCACTTTATTTAACAAAATAAAGCTTTCTGGTATAACCCTTGTTCAGTATTTTAAAACTCAGTTAAAACATCTTCCTTTTATACATAGTATCAAAAAACACACTTGACACAGCCATCTAATAAAAGTGAATAAACAATTAAATAATTAAACATTATTTTAAATCTGAAACTTATATTATCATCATTTGCTTTCACATACATAGAAACACATTAAAATATAATAAGACCACAATAAAGCCTTACAGGTAGCATTCATAACAAATAAATCTAAAATAGAAATGCCCTTATAGTTATTTATGGGTCTATATTAGATGAACGAATGATCAAAATGTTGAGTACAACATGCTCGACACACTTTGATCGATCATTCATCTAATCGGAATCTGCGAATGCCGAAAACTGACGCCCATGGCTAACACCTATGCTAATATTGTGTTAAGTCAATGGGAAAAAGTCTACATTATGATTGATACAAATCCATTTAAAGAGAACATTTTGTGAATGATTGTTTTATGGGATGGAAAGGGAATGAACATTGTTTATTAAAGTTTAATGAGTTTCTGAATAAGACCACAACCTTCCTCAAATTTACAATACGTTTTTTGTATGATAAAATATCATACTTAGATGTTGAATTATGCAAAGAGCTTAATGTCCTACAAACCTGTGTACATAGAAAAACTGTTCAGGTAAATATATACACGCATATAAAAAGTATGCATGCCAGACATATATTCAAAGGAATTATAAAAAGTCAGTTCCTGAGAATTAGTAGGTTAACTACTGAAGAGACAAGGTGTAAAGAACAAATGGAAATTATGTCTGGGGAATTTATAGATAGAGGTTTTAATGAACAACATGAACAGTGTGTTAAGAGATAGGGATATGATAGCACCTCCACTATTTAGTGATCATAATCAAAGTGAAGAACCAACAATAAATACTTTCCATACGTTAAGATATGTCACCACATATAATGTTATGACGAGGCAAGTAGAGGCAGTAATACAAAAGAACTGGCGAATACTTATGTCTTTACCTGAATTAGTACCCTTATTGGGTACTACACCAAAATTTGCCTATAGAAATAGTAACAGTCTCAAGAGACAACTATGCTACAAGAACTTTGATGTAAATTTATTGGCTCCAGTAACAAATAAATGTGGTATGATTCCCTGTTTTAATTGCAGTTGCTGCGTAAATATTTTTAGTAAACTGTCTTTCCAACATCCAGTAACTAATGTTACATATGAAATTAGATATCAGGCTACTTGCAATACAGTAGCGATAGTCTATTTAGCAACCTGTACAGCATGTGAAGGGTTTTATGTTGGTAAGTGCTCAAGGCGTCATAGGGACCGCATAATAGAGTACAAATCTGAGGTGGGGTGGGGGGTAGTCACTAATGCCCTAGCCAAACATATGGTAGAATATGGCCCATCACATAGTTTTAAATTTAAAGTTTTGGAGGTGGTATATAAGAGTCTAATGGAAGGAGATATTAATAACAAGATAGATTTGGCAGAGTATAGATGGATCATTAGGCTAGAGGTGGATAAACTGCCCGGCCTTAATAATATGATAACCATTAAGCCAGTACTAGTAGCAAAACAAAAGCAATATAAATAACTATAAGGACATTTCTATTTTTGATTTATTTGTTATGAATACTACCTCTAAGGCTTTATTTTGGTCCTAATATATTTTAATGTGGTTCTATGTATGTGAAAGCAAATGATGATAATATAAGTTTCAGATTTAAATGAACGATTAATTATTTAATCGTTTATTCAATTTTATTGGATGGCTGTGTCATGTGTGTTTTTTGATACTATGTATATAAGGAAGGTGTTTTAATTGAGTTTAAAAATACTGAAGAAGGGTTATACCCGAAAGCTTTATTTTGTTAAATAAAGTGAGCATTTTTCACCAGGTTGTTTTTCTGCAAATGGATTACTCAGGATGCAAATAAGATGCTCTGGTACCCCCATTTCTTTAAAAACTCACCTCAGTTTGTTTTGATCCCACAATAAATATACTTTAAAGCAGTCAATAAAGCAAAAGTAAATGTTTTATGGTGCCCTCTTGCTTTCTATATTACCCACTGGATGTTGGCAGTTTGATCTCTGATGCTCTTTCTAAAACCAGCTTGTTTATCTGGCAGTTCTCGATCTATATGTATTGTTAGAGTTTATCTTGCAAGATTTTTAAGCATTGTCTTGCTAGCATATAAAGCAGGTGTTTGATAATCTGAGCATTCTTTACCATGGTCCTTTTTTGGAATTGCAGTATAAGTTCATCTCCAGTCCAGTCCAGTGGCCACTGTTGTGTTTTCCAAATTTCCTGGCAAATTATTAGCAGTATTATAGCTGTATTATTTTGTAAGATTTTAAACAATCCAGATGAAAGTTTATCACTTCAGGTAACTTTGTTATTAGTAATACTTCCTAGGAACAGTTTGATTTTACTCTCTACAATGTTTTTTTACTGCATTAATATTATTGGTTAGTTTTCTAAAGTGTTTTTGAGATGTTTTAGGCTCCACTAGTCATGTAGAGCTGAAATCAATGACTATATGAGTAACAAGTAACATAGCTAGCTGACTATTAGTTAGTTGTTATAATTTTAAAATGTGTTGTTCTCTTACCTGAGAAGTGTTTAGAATTCTAGGCTGCCACAGCAACCGTCAATGGGTGCAACAGTGGGAAACACATCAAAAATAAAAGTGAGTGCTTTCAGAGAATAGATGAATCTGTATGGCATTTTCTGGTTTGGAGAGCCTTCTCTGTGGATTCTCCATGTCCCCCTGTGTTTGCTTGGGTTTTCCAAAAGTATTTGGACTCATCTGATATCCCAAAGTCATGAGGTAGGTGGACTAGCCAATCTAGAGTGTATGTATGTGTACAGTATATGTGTGATATGGAAGAAAGGCCTGTCAGTGTAATTTGTTCCCAATTTGCTAAGAAAGCTCAATGCACAGCAGTGAGTTTTTATTGTGTTACTATAAGCCTCCACTGTTGCTCGACAACCCTGGATGGATGACGTTTACCATATATGTCCTAATGAGATGGATTGCACTTCAACATTATGAATTTCAGTGTACATTTGAATGCTGCACATTCACGTGCTTGACACTCACCCTGTCAACTTTTCAATTTTCATTTTGTGCAGTAGAAAACTGTGACAATCAAATTATATGAACCAGCTTTCAACATGTTTTGGTCAAATCTGCACAGCTAAAGTTGATATAATATGTGCATTGAAAACTATGTCCTTAATAGACAAATCAGACTGTAGCTCATAGTATTAGAAGATTATGCATTAACTTCAATAAGGGTTGCCCCTTGCCCTTGTCCCAGTTGCAGCCCTACACTCAATGACGGAGAAACATCTCACATAAAGTGCAAACTAGTGTAAATGTTATTGTAAGGTCTCATCAAATGTGAAATAAAGACAAATTCATATATGCTAAGTATGTCAAAACATATAGCATTATTTTAAGGGGTAGAGCAGTGCCATTCTAAGGACTCTGTTCATTCCCTCTTTAGACATTTTAGTAGACAGTTCCTGATTTCTTTTCTTTTTTTTTCAATTTAAGAAATTTTTATTAATTTAACATATTTATATATATATATATATATATATATATATATATATATATATATATATACAGAAAGGAAGACATTCAACATCATATACTGCTGTAGAATGTTAAGAATACATTGAATCACCAAGATAACCTTATGCAATTAACACATAAAGAGTCTTGGCATTTTGATAGCAACATTTGAAGGCTATCCCATCTGCTAAAAGTCTTAGTATGATTTATAGATGTTGTTTTGATCATTTATTTTATAGTTTTACATAGTATTGCTGTTACATTTAAAAATTCTATGAATGTAGAAACTGAATTTGATTTCAAAATTTTTGTAATAACTTTTCTAGCTACTGTCAGGAGACTCCAGATCATTTTTGTTGTTTCGCTTCTACATATAAAGGAAGTGGAAAATGCATTTGTACTATCAGTTACAAAACAATTATCAGACCACAACCCCTTAGAAACATAATCTCTTGCCAATATTAATTTAATTTTTCATAATCAATAAACATGTATCCAATCAGCTTTTGCATCTTTACTACATCTCCAACAGACTTAAGTCATTTTCCTAAACTTAGAGATTTTATAGGGAATAATAAACATTCTATGTATATATTTCCACAAAAAACTTTCCAGTATACACTTGAATAAGTCTGACTAATTAATTTAAGCAACAAAGTTGTATTCTTAACATCTATTGAGTTACCCAGTCCACTACTATCCAAAAAGTTCCATAATTTTGCATTAAAGTTATTATAATTATTTATAATTAACATATAACTTAGATAACCTTTCTTTGTAGGTCAAATATCTTCATAGATAGCATTCATATATTCACATAATGGGGAATCGTGTTCTATTTCTCTTCACTCATATTATCTACAAATTCATTTAATTTTTCACTGATGGATAATATTAACTGGTTAACAGATTCATCAAACTTATAATAGTTGATTCAATTTTCTGGTGACTTAGCTTTTTCCTTTTTCAAAGCAACCAAACCATAATGCTTTTTAGTAAATTCATTTTCACATTGTTCTTTGTTTCCTTAAATCTAGATTTGTGTGCAATGGGAAAGCACAGACATTTACATTTTGATATTAATAAAGTTTCAAAAATATGTTTTTAACTGTTTTAAGAATTGATTTCACATATGCAGAGTCTAAAGTTTGAAAGGCATTTCCTTCCAAGGTAAATTGTATTGACCAGATGAAGGATTGTTACATATTTTTAATATATTATATTTCATAAACTTATAAGACTCTGTTCCTGAATGATTTTCCATTGATAAGTGTAATGTGAGTCTATGCAGAGTATAACAGAGTTAAAATTTGCAAGAATAGAATACAATTCTACATCTAGGGCCACCATACTCTCATAATATTACATAATTTCTATATGCAATTCTCAGATTTTTAGGAAGTTAACTTTTTTATCATTTTTTAATTTTTTTAATTGGGTATTAAAGATATTATATAATCTTGGGTAATATAATCATTTTAATAAGTATTAACCTATCATTGAATGTAAGAAAATCCAATTTTTAAAAACAATTTATTTTCAAAATTATTATTAATAATCTTGCTCACATCTTGATAGATTTTATTCCTAAATATTTTACTTCTTTTCCTTCCCAGTTATATTTATATTTATCTTTAAACTTACTATATAGTAAGCGATTTAACACTAAAGTTTCAATTTTATTATTTATTAAATTTCAGTAATTATATTTCTTGAAGCTTTTCAATTGCTTCATCTATTTCTTCAATTGAATAATTCAAATCTCCTATAATTTGTAGAATATCATCTGCAAAAAGCTATATTTTACATTGACAGTCATCGTTAATTGAGAATCCATCATTATTTCATTGCTTCTTATACTGTTAGCTAAGGGTTCGATAACTAATGCAAATAGTAGAGGGAACAAAGGGTACCCTTGCTTTGTGCCTTTGTTTAAAGTGAATCCTTGATGAATGTAAGATCCAATAATATATGCTTTGGAGTCTCTATACAGTTTTTTTAAATATTCCAATAAATTATTCTGAAAATGCAAAGGCTTCTAAAGTTTTAAACAAGTAGTTCCAATCTACAGAATCAACAGTTCCCTTGATATCTAAGCTAAGTAGGCTCAATTTCTTGTTCATCCCTTTTTGCTAAATCTAAGATCATTACTACCATTTTTATATTATCAGATGCTACTCTATTGACCATAAATACTGTTTGATCTTAATTAATTTATCCACTGTATCTCTTAATCTTGTAGAGAAGATGAAAGTAAATATTTTATAGTCTACATTTAATAATGAAATAGATCTATGTGGGGAAATTAGCTTATTATCTTTTCATGGTTTACATATAGGTAAGATTACAGAAAATTTCAAGTGGGGGATTATTTTGTCAATCTGAATTATTCTGAAAATGTCACTCAGTACTTCTAAAATATTTAACAGAAGAAGACTATATAATTCCACACTTAAAGCATCTAACCATAGAGCTTTACCATTTTTCCCTTTTTTAAAAGCTTCTTTAAATTCTATTAGGGTAACAGGCTTATTTAACCGAGATATTTGTTGGTCGTTAAGCTTATTAGTAACATTTTATTTAAACACTTGCCAGTTTTGTAATCATCAGAATTATTATTTTTATCTTTATTAAGATCCTCACCTTATTTTTTAAAAATATGAAGCATTTCCTCTATGTCTGAAGTAAGCTTATCAGTGTGAGGATTTTAGATATTATTAATTTGTGCCTTTTTGCTTAACATCTTAATTCTATTAGCTAATCTATGCAGACTTTTTTAAAGTCATTGCATAACTATGCAATTTTGTTTTTCCTAAAGCTATCGCCACTTTTTGTGTTAAAACTGTTTGATATTTTGTCATTATTATTAATGATTTCAGTATTGTCTACTTTCTTTATTTCTTGTTCAAACCTCATTTTGGGTATTTCATCTTGTATTTATAACAACTCTGTATAACACTCTTTCATTTTAATACTAGTCTATCTTCCCATTCTCGCTTTAATATGCATTTTTAAGAAATTCCATAATATGACTTTACTAACGTAACCATTATCAGTAAAATATAAAAATTCTCAATTTGTTCTTTAAGATAATTCTTAAATTATTTGAATTTCATCATATATCCTGGGATTCTATAAATTATCTGAAGTTGCCTTATATCCATTAATATATTCATACTTAGTGCACTATGATCAGATAAAATACGAGGAATTATTTTAAAATAGTTCACTTTATTAAGTAAATCTGTAGAAGCAGAAATCTTATAAATTCTAGTTTGCACCCCATGCATACAAGAATAATGAGTGAAGAACAATGATTTATTTTCTGCTTTTACTATTAAGTCAACTAAATTATTATTATTAATCCATCTGTTTAGTGCATTAGCTGATGCCAGAATTTTAGTTTTCTTCAGGACACTTGTATCTTCTATACTAGATATGCAGTTAAAATCACCTGCTAGAATTATACTGTGTAGTAAATTTAAATGAACTGTACACACTCTTGCACCTATTCCAGGGATTAAGTAAAAATTAGTTAGTGTAACATTTGGTAACCTAATTTGTATAAACATTGTATATCTTTATCATGTGAGCTTCTTTAACAATGTAGTGTTTCCTCTACTTAATTTTAGATATCTCATTAATGATTTAATTTTGTTGCCATTAGTTAATTGATTAACATTAATAGCTAATAGGTAAAACTATCCATACTGTATTTTTAAAAAAAATTCTTGTAAAACAAATATAACACATTTATCCACCATATTAATTTAATTGTATATGAGTCTAATATCTTCCTCCAACACTATCTTAACGTTCTGTATTTTTGAATTTTTCCTTTCTATAAACTAAACTAGTAAAATAACAAAGACAGAAACAAGTCTACAACTGTAACTGTGTGTGTATATATATATATATATATATATATATATATATATATATATATATATATATATATATATATATATATATATTTATAAATATATATATATATATATATATATATATGTGTGTGTGTGTGTGGGAGCGCTACAGAATCCTGAAAGCCCAAAATCCTGAAGACCAAAATCCTGAGACCAAAATCCTGAAAGCTCAAAATGCTGAAAACTCAAAATACTGAAAACTCAAAATCCTGAAAACACACAGGATGCCAACACTCACTATATTTCAACACAAATACATACAAAAACATATTACCCTTCAACTACATGCAGGGGGCCAAGCCCCTTTGCACCCCCATATGGGGAGCTGTGCCCATTACACCCCCTACTACTTAAATATATCAACTCCAAGATTGCACTTCACTACACTAAGTGCAATCTTGGAGTTGATTTCTTTAAGTAGCAGGGGTGTGGGGGTGCAGGGGTGTTTGCCCCCCTGCTTATACTTGGAGAACAGTAATATAGTTTGTGTTTTTTTTTTCTGTATGTACTTGTGTTGGGATAAAATAAGTGGTATTCTGTGTGTTTTCAGGATTTTGAGTTTTCAGGATTTTGAGTTTTCAGTATTTTGAGTTTTCAGTATTTTGAACTTTCAGAATTTTGGTCTCAGGATTTTGGGCTTCAGGATTTTGGGCTTTCAGGATTCTGTAGCACTCCTATATATATATGGTTTCCTCCTCCATTACAAAGACATGCATCTGGAGCATTTCTCTGCGGGCCTCCACTGAAAATTGGCTTTGTTCTCTAAGTCAGACTTTCCCGGTTAACAAATGTTAAATAAATAAATAATATTATATATATAAGTTAAAAATGATAAGAGACTATTAATTTAGTTATATATTTTGCCATTTTAAACTATTCCCCCATTACTACAAAAAGTTTATTAATTATCTTCTATAAATCACAAATATTAAGTACTCTAACAGTGTACTATACACCTATTTATGTAATAGTAATATAAATTATTCATTAAATATTCCTAAATTATTTGCTCATTCAACATTACTATCACTGAATCTGTAAATAAATAAATAGAACAAAGTGGGACCTGAATATATAAATGATATCCATAAACTTAGAGGTGACAAGTAATCTTATCATGTTATACAAATGGAAAATCAATGCACATAAGCATTCATTATGCTTATACATATTTTATATATCTAACAAAATATCTTTATATACTAATGTTTTAACAGTGAAAATGTGTTGTGGCAGTTTTCTACATTAAAACTTGGTTTTAACTGGAAGCTTCATTCCCAGTTTATTATTCACAGGAAATGTGTTTGTGGCAGTTTCTTGGTTTGTGTTTGGAATTCAGCTATGGTTTGCTGCACTTGGTGACTGGTTTGTGTTGTATTTTGTTGCCTTATACCAGCTGTACTCCTTTTTTGTTATTAATCTTTATATACTAAATATCAACATAATTATAAATCCTTTAGCTTATTAAACTAATTCATAAAAATATGTATATTATTGAGGTCAAAGAGAACATCTTGCCATTTCTATGTTGTCAAAAAACTTGCAGTGTATATTGTATTCAAAATGTATGATATGAATTATTCAAATCCTTCCTGTGTTCAAACTTACTGAAAAATTGACTTTATTTTCTATCAAAATGGATTTACTGATTCAGTAATATAACACTCATTTTTCAGCTCTGACTTGTGAAATTGGTTATTTCAGGTAGTATTATTTATTTGTTTATTTTATTATTTATTTGCTTTTGCTGACCAGGAAAGTCCACTGGGCTGAAATGAGCCCATTTTCAGTGGAGGCCTGGGGAGAAAAGCTCTACAAACAAAGTACAAGATAATAGACATTAATTGAAGGGATTTACAAGAAGTGAAAACATAAACTCATTTGGAATGTTTTACAATTATGAGGTTAAAAGTTATGAAAACACATTTTTTATCTTCACTCATGACACAGTAAACAGTAAAAAGAAAAAGACTGAGAAGACAAGACATAGGAACTATGCAATTATAGTTATACAATTGCTCTTATACAAGGTGAAGATAAATGTGCCAGGAGGTGCTTTTCAAGGGTGCCACTTAGGTTGAATAATGATGTGTATGGGAATTGATGGAGTCAGGCAGGTAATCAGGTTATAGAGGATTGGGAGACAGTGCATGAGCAGAGCCATTGAGTAGAAAGATATTGGTGTAGAGACGTTTTGAATAAGGATGCAATACTGATAGTCCTGAGATCAGGTGGAAGTGCATTGCACAGTTTAGATACAGTAAAAGAGTAGAGATGTTGACCAGCAGGGAGTTTTGTTATGCTTACTTGGATAAGAGATTGATTTTCAGATCTGAGGTGCCTATTAGATTGATAAGGAGTCAAAAGGGAAGTGAGAGATGGACATTCAAGAGGTTTTTAGATAATATTGTGTGATGTAGATAGCTGTATGGATGTGAGATGTTGTGGGAATTCTAACCAGTTCAGGGATTGTAGTGAATGGCAATGATGGGATGAATATTTTGCATTAATTACAAACTTAGCAATTTTGTTATAGCAGGTGTCCATCTTATTGTAAAAGTGAACCTCGGACCTCAACCACAAGTAACAGAAGATACGAACAATATCCAAGGAAGTGCCAGGAGCCTTGCGTATACAGTACTCTTTATTTGAACAATATAACAAGCAGTTCATTGAGCGCTTTCATCTGACTACAGAGATTTCATCAGAACAATACTAGTTAACTAAAGCTGCCTTATATACATTTCATCCTGCCCTAATTAATTAATTAACTAATTAAAAATACAATTGTTAAAGAAACACATCCAAGTTCTAAAATAAACTAAATATTACTCCATCCCTATATAAAAACATAATTGTAACTTACAACAATCTAATACAATTCAAACTTCAAACAATAGTTGTATGCAATATATACAATGAATTGTAAACAAAACGCTAAATAAGAATAAAATATATCCCTGTATAATATATATTGGATATATAAAACTATTAAAACACTGTGAAATACAGTATGTAATACCCATATATAAAAAACTAATCATTATTATGATCATATATGTACGTTATATTGTATTACGTTTTTACTAGAGGTTTAGTAGGTATGACCTCATTGACTCCTGGAGGTGAGGCTGCATTTAACCTAATCTGCCATTTTATCTCCTTTTCTCCAACAACTGCTTTTATGTTACCACCCCTAGGGTTAGGAGATATAACCTCTAAAATTGCAAATTTAAACCCCTGACATCCTGGACTACTAACAAGATGACGAGAAAGAGCGTTGTTGGTATAATTTTTTCTAATACAATAGGTGTGGTCATAAATTCTGTCCCTTAATCGTCGGTCTGTCTTTCTGACGTAAAAACTATTACATGAACAACACTTTGCCAGATATACCAGATGTTGAGACTGGCAATTTCCATAGCTGAAAATAATTTTACTACAAATGTGATTGTTCAAATGTATTTCTGTTTCTTCCATTATATACCCACAGTAATTGCAATGACCACATTTTCTAGTACCTTTCCTATTGTATACCCCACTCTTGTAGTTTTGTGTTTTAACCTCAATGATCTTTTTCAAATTCATACCTGTCTTAGAAACAAAGTGAGGACATGTAGAAATTTTGTCCTTTATCCCCTCATCGCTTCTCAATATGTTCCAGTTATTTGAGATTATATCCTTAACATCCTTCATATAATCCCCTTGTTTTAAAATGCAAGCCCTAGTATAAGGCTTTTCAACCTGTGTAGCATTTTCATTTGTAGTATTTTGGCTGGCAGACTTAGCGACCAGCCCAGTACCTAATAACGAAGGATATTTTTTTCCCCATTCACTAGAAACATAATGTATAATGTCCTCACTCATACTATTAGGGTACCCCTTGTCCCTAAATAAATTACCTATGAATTGAAGTTCACTTAACATATTGTCTTCGTTAGACGATATACGTGCCGCTCTAATACACTGTCCCTTGACAATGCTGCGTTTCAATGAATACGTGTGTGCACTCTCAAAGTGCAAATACGCATTACTGAAAGTATCCTTTCTAAAAATTTTTGACTGGAAGGAATGGCCATCACTATAAACATAAACATCTAGATAGTTTATACCTTCCTTACAATACTGATATGTAAACTGTAAAAAACTTGTAGTCTGATTCAAATAATCAATAAAATTTTTTAATGTGGCTTCGTCACCCTCCCATAGCACGAAGATGTCGTCCAGGTATCGAACAAAGCACCTGATATATTTCTTCCAAGGGGAGTGCAAAACAAATTCTTCTTCCCAATCAAGGAGAACTAAATTGGCGTACATGGGGGCACAGGCTGCCCCCATCGCTACGCCAGAAACCTGTCTGCAATACTCCCCTTCATAGTAAATAAAGTTATTGTCAAGCACTATTTCCAAAAACTCCCTCAATAAAACGATGGTGTCCTGATCCAACCCACTGTGCTTGCACAAACTGTTATGGAATCTCTCAACACCTTCATCCTTCGGGATACAAGAAAATAAATCTTTTATGTCTATAGTAACAAAAATTAAACTGGGACTCCACAAATCCATGTTAAAGATTCCTAGGAATTCCCAGGAATCTTTCATAATATGTCCTACTTCTCTATAAATGTGCTTTAAGTGATGGTCAATAACTTTTCCGAAAGGAAACACTTTGCTGTGGCTTCCAGAAATTATCGGTCTGAATGGGGGGTCAACTGGGTTTTTGTGAACCTTGGGAATACCCGTAATGGTTGCCAGGACTGGAAATTCCACCTGGAGAAACCGGTATAGTTCATCATCAATACGGGTGTCTAAAAGAAGCTCTTCAAGGTAGGAATCAATCCTACTGTGAGCAATATTCACCTGATTCAAAGAAGACACTTCATAGAAGGAAGAATTATTCAAGCTGTCAAAAATTCTTCCGATGTATTTTTCTTGATCAAAAAGAACTATACCACCCCCTTATCAGCTACCATAATTCTTACTTTCTGTTCACAAAGGGAGTCTATCACTGTATTAATTTTTTTATTATTCAGCCCATAATGACTGTTCTTTTTATATTTTTGTGTATTATATAAATCATATAGCTGGGAATTTACCACATTTTCAAAAGAACATATTGTTTTGTGCATAGGTGGGGTGAAAGTGCTCTTTCTCTTTAAAGATGGTACTGTCTGCTGATGTACATTGTCATGAAAAATTACCCCTAAATTTATTTTACGAAGAAATAACTTGATCTCCACCATAGTATCCAGTAAATCAAAGGATTTATCTGGAATGAACTTCATTCCTTTTTCAAAAATATCAAATAGTTCAGGTTGGACTATACAAGCACTATAATTATATATTTTGACATTCCCCCTTTGATAAAGAATAGCCTCAATGCCAGATTGGTGGGTGTCATTACTAATAACCTCCGATACATCTGTAGGTGTGTGCAAATTCTCCTCACTCACTGATATTTCCTGTCCTTGTTCCCCCAATGTGGATATGTTCTGTTCAAACCCTTGTTGTTCCTGCCAGCTTCCTGCCATCTGTACTGCCACCTCCCCTGCTCTTCTAAAAAAATCATCCCCATGTGAAAAATGCTTAGGGACTTCATGTCTCTTATAAAAATGTGTATCTTTGTCAAGGTCCCTTGCCTGACTGTTATTCCATCTATAAACTGTCCCATTCTTATATTGAGACATATCCCTCATAAATTTCTTGCTCTTCCTTTCAAACGCCTTTTTGCTGTTGTTATTGGCGTAATCAAATTGTTTGTTGTGCAATTTTTCCCACTGGGGAAACAATAAATCATCTGTAATGGACTTATTCAACACATCTACTTCATTCAACAGCCGACTCAATTTAGAGTCATTACACAAAACAATAAACTGCATGAATTCTTTACCAAAACTATCAAATATATCATTGCAGGTTTTGATGTTATCTTCACTCATATCCTCTCCCAATGGTTGTTTGAAAAATCTCAAACCCATCGGAACTATACCACACTCAATATTTTTGCATAAATATGAGTTTTCAACCTGCAATGACTTGATCTTATTTAATTTGTTCCCAAAATCGTAGATTTTATCCTTAAGCGTATTGCTATTACCTTCTTTCATAATACCAACATACGTAGATTTATTGGTGGTATTAAAGTCATATTTTAATTTGAGAAAGTTGTCCAAACAATAGTTCTTGTTAGTAACAAATTGTTCAACGCTCCCTGAGCGTGGAGCGTGTTGTGGTACAGTACCTTCGCTATGTTTGGTAGTTTTTCGTAGAGACGCCTCCGGAATGCCATATGTGCGAGTAGCTGCCTGTCGTTTAGGTTTGGCCCCAGAAATAAGAAAAACATCTTCAGAATGCCTTCCCGAGGCTGTAGAAAAGTTTAAAAGTCCCTTCTGACTAGAAGCACCGATATCACCTTCCCTCAGTAAACTGTTGGACTCAAAAGGCGACGCAAGACGCTGTTGCCCATTCGGGATATCGTCATTGCTGTCATTGTCCAATGAGGAGCGTGAAGACACAGAAGCCAGGGGCTGGACAATAGGTGTATTCCGTTTAAACGAACCAGTGGGCGGTGTTAAAAGTTCCAAAAGTCATGTAATTTCTCCCTTCAGTATAGCCATTTCAGAGTGGATTTTGTCCACTTCCTCCTGTCCATCTTAGTTTTTAAGCATCCTAGATTTTAGAATGGGAGCTCCATAGGGGAGAGAAGGTAGAAGAAATTTTGAGGCAAGATTTTTCCTAATGGAGTAGCTTAAGAAGTGCTTATGTCTATAAAGGGTGCCGCGTTTTTGAATCTTTTTTGATGCTGTGGATGTGACAGTTAAATATTAAGTTTTCATCTATGGTAATGCCAAGTAGTTTGGTATAGGAAACTAACTCTATGGCAGTTTTGTTAGAAGAGTAAATGATAAATTTAGATTTGTTAATAGTGGTGTTCTTTTGGGGGGTGAAGAGCAGGAACTTGGTTTTATTAGGGTTAAGGGCAAGGTGATTGTTGGTCATCCAGATTTCAGTTGTGGAAAAAGAATTTTTGGTCTTAGCCAAAAGTTCTGATTCTGAGGTAGAAGAGCAGATGATTATAGAATCATCTGCATATTGATCTATAGAACTGTGAGCGAGAGCAGAGTGAAAGTTGTTAATGAAAATGCTAAGAAGAAGAGGCCCTAAAATGGACCCTTGGGGAACTCCAGTGGAAGTAGTGAGAAAAGGTGAAAGGGAGTGTAGCCATTTGTTAGATTGATGCCTGTTTGTAAGTTAGATGGAAAACTAGTCTAGGACAGGAGTGGACATGCCTAGGTGTGAGAGCTTTGAAAGGAGGAGAGAATGGAAGATAATATGAAAGGCCTTTAAGAGATTAAGGAAGAGTGCAGAGACAAGTTTACCTTCATTGTGATCGTGGCTAACAGTGTTTGAGGATAGGAGAGAAGTTGTGATGTTGTGTCCAGGACATAAACCATGTTGAGGAGTTGGTTTTGGATTAGATAATTCATGAGTTGGGTTTGAATACATTTTTCCATTATTTTGGAAATGGGGGATAGTATGGCTATGGAGTGGAAATTAGAGATGTTGGTATTGTTGTGCGCTTTGTGCAGGGGGAGGATTAGGCTTTTTTCTGGATGGAAGGTACATACGATTGTTGGATAGATCTGTTTATGAGAATACTAATGGGATAACTGAAATTTGTAGGTATTCAGGGGGTAAGTTGCCTGGGGCAGTACTATCAGGCTTGAGCTTTAGCAGAAGTTTAGTTATGGTAGTGGTAGGAATAGGATAGAAAGAAAAAGGCTGGGAAGAAGAGTTTATTGAAGAGTACTGTATTAGTACAGGGTTGTTATTGTGGCTAGTTTGAAGGTGGTAGCAAGTTTGGATATAGTCTCTATAAAGTAGAAGTTGAAAAGTGAGGCTATTTCTGTTGGAGTTTTGTTAGGATTTGAACAATGGTTGCTCTTGGTGCCAGGGTTTAATAGAGTGGAGATATAGTTCCAAATTATTTGGGGGGGAGGGTTAGTTACAGTTGTTTTGGAGATAGAGGTAGTATTTTTTATCTTTAATAACTAGATGTTTCATTTGATTACTGAGCTGTTTATATAGCTGGAGGTCTAAGGTTTTTTTTTTTTTTTTTTTCTGCCATTTTTTTCCATGCTCTATCTCTGGTAGTCATAATTTTTTGGTATCTCCAGATAGCATGATATGTTTTTATTTTCTTGTTTTGGAGAGGGGCCATTCTATTGAGTATGCTTAGGAATGCTGAATTGGAAAATTCAACAGCTTCATCAAGTGGTATAGATTTCAGAATGCTTCAGTTAATTTTACTCAGTTTTTGATTAAAGGTAGCTGGGTTCAAATTGGATGGGTTTCTAGTGGGTATGTGTTGGTGTTGGCTTAAAGTCATGGAAATATTATGTAGGCAGTGTGATGGTCACTGATATTGCAAGGCAGAGTTCCTGCTAAGGAAATTTTGTTGGGGTATGACAATAAAATCCAGTCTACGATGAATCCATTGTTGTTGTTTTTCTTGGGCCAGGTTACACTAGTAATAAGCTGAGTGAAGTTATGAAGATTAATGGGTATAGCTGGAGAGGGATTTTCATGATCTAACCAGTTTATGTTTACATTGCCTAGAATTATAGTTTCATTGTGGATGTTGTTTGAGGTCCAGGCTAAGATTTCCTCTAGTATGGGAATATTATTTCCTGGTGAGATGTATATGACTACCAAGCAAAGACTTTTGAATTTATTTATTTTTCAATGTGCTATAATGAGTTTAGTTACAGAGAATTGGGGAATAGAGCTAGAATAGGAGACTATGGTAAAAGTGTTAAAGTAGAGAAGTGCAACTCCACCTCCTTTCTTGTGGGGTCTTTCTGATCTTAAGCAGGAGAAACCTGGAGCGAGGAATTCAGAGTATTTTATGTATGGTTTTAGCCATGTCACGGCTACAGCAATTATATAAGGCTTTGAATGGGGTATCCAAGCATGGAATTCTGGGCTCTTGTTTCAATTACTTTGTAGTTTAATGGTAAAGATATTCAGGGATTTGTGAGGTTTAGAGGAGTATGAAGCAAAAGATGCACTTCCAAGATTGGGGTTGATGTCTCACATTGAGGTAAAGTGGTATTGCAATCTAAATGCTGTGTATATAAAGAGTTTACACTTAGAGTTGTACTGTGTTGTAAGTAGTGTTATACTTGGAGTGTTGGGTTTGTGTAAAAGAATTATAAGTTTGAGGAGTAGCAGTGTATTAGTAGCAGTGAGGATTGAGGACATTTCAAAATAATATTTCTGATTGGATGATTGGATAGACGTAATGGATGTGGTTTTAAATAGACTGTTAGGAATAGTGGTGTGAGATGTAGAAGGAGGAGAAGAGACAGGGTGAGAGGAAAGAGTACAAATGTCGTGGACAGTACTGACGGTATAAGATGAGTTGAATGCAGTATTATAGGAAAGGAGATTACTTGGAAGAGGAAATGGCTGCAGTTAGGGAAAGTGAGACAAATTATAGATGTTTATAGTTGAGCTGATTGGAGAGATTATTGATTGGATATATTATAGTGGGTGGGTTTAGTTTTACTGATCTGGGATTGTGTTGATTGGTAGGTTGATTGTGGGTGGAGTTATGGTTACCTATAAATGTAATTGATATGGGTGTGGGTGGGAATGGGGGTAGGGTAAGGGAGCAGAGTGAGCCCAAGTGTAGTGAGGGCAAGTGGAGCGGGATAAGCCAGACTTCTAGAGGCATGTTTGAACAAAGAAAACTATCAGGGACTCAGTCCCAAAGAAGGTACAAAGCTGGTTTTGCTGTTACAGTTATTTTAGTTGGATCCAATTCACCTTTGGGAGTATAATTTACATTGCTTGCCCTTTGATTCCTTAGAGCTTAACAGAGATAGCGGAATCCTGTGAGAAACAGGCTGATGATTCAGGCTACCTATAAGCTATTGCTTAATCTAATTGAAAAAGTTTTACTTATAGTCTCTTAACAGTGATAAAAGAGCTGGCAAAACTGATTCTTTAGTTAGCATCAGAGAACCCCATTATGTAGCTTAGAGGACACTGATGATAAGTTTAAGGAGTGGGGTAAGAAGTTGGCAATTAGAGATGGAAAACAGAAAGCTTAGAAGGAAATAGTTTCCTTTTTCAGGTGACCCTATGTGTGAGCTTGCCAATATAAATTAGAATAACAGAGACTGGAAACCTTTAACTTTAACCATTAACTTTTCTTTCGGGTAACACTTTTCTAGACCTTTAATGAGAGAGGCACCTGATTCATTAAGAGGGTTAGAGATAGTCACAAGTTCTTGCTACATGAAACAGAGGCACTTTACTTTACGGAGAAATTAACTTTTCTTTTGGGTAACACTTTTCCAGACCTTTAACGAGGGAGGCACCCGATTTGTTAAGAGGGTTTTAGATAGTGACAATTACATGCTGCATAATGCAGGGGGCACTTTACTTTATGGAGAATTGATCAATACGCTACACCTGGGGTACACCAGTATTAGTAAATCAATAGCATACTATATGAATAAAGCTACAAAATTCACATAACCAGGATTCAATCTTTCAGGATATTTTCAAATATTTTATATGATTTTCAATGTAAATTATATGAGATCTCTTATATTCACATTTCTGCCATATGCAGGTATATGTGATACATATATTTCTTATAAGCAGTTTCTTATTTAAATATATTTTTTGTCTTATTTGCCCACTAATATTCAACCTTATTCTATAAAACTTGCATTTCTAAAATCTCCCATCAAAGACTTATTTATATATCAGCTCTCTATTAGAGTATATATATTTTTAACTTACAGATACTGGTCTTTTATTAATCTTATAAAGTAAACATTTCATTCCTTGTGCATATGCATATTACTCATAAGATGTTTACTCTTCTTATTAATTCTTTTATCAACAATCTTAAATATATATATATATATATATATATATATATATATATATATATATATTTTTTTTTTTTCAGAATTTCAAGATTCTGAAGTGAATCCATATATGAGTTCCATTCAGAATGTTGATAATCCTGAAATCTCAAGTTTCATAAGGTCAAGACCATCTGATCAAAGTTTCAGAATTTGGAAATTCTGAATGGAGATCTGCATACAGCGTGGAATGGTAGATTTCCCTTTTCCTCATTGTAGTGCGACCTCGGAGTTGATATGTTTAAGTAGCAGGGATGTGTGCAAACAGCCCCCCATGTGGGGGATGCAGGGGGGCTTGCCTCCCCCTGCATAAATATTGGGGGGAGGGGATTTGTTTCAGAATTTAAAAATTCTGAAGTGAATCTATACATATATATATATATATATATATATATATATATATATATGTATATATATGTATATGTATATATATATATATATATATATAGGATCCATGCAGATGTTCAGAGTTTCACTTCTTCGAACCCACTTCACCAAGTCCAATTTTCGAAGTACAGAAACTTTGAACATTGACTTTGGCAGTCACACTACAGAGCGAAATGGGAATATTCCCTTTTCCCCACTGTAGTGTGATCTCGGAGTTGGTATATCTAGGTGGGGGGATGGGGGCCCCCTGCAAAAGCATGTTTTAGTGTTTTTGTTTTGGGGGGGGTTGCCTGGAGAACTAGACTTTAGCGAAAGTGCACTTTCATTGAAGTGAACTTTCGTTGAAGTATGGCTCTCCTGCTCTATTTCGAAGTGTTCTTTCGATGTAGAGCAGTAGACCCATGTGTGTGTGTGTATATATATATATATATATATATATATATATATATATATATATATATATGTATATATATATATATATATATATATATATATATATATATATATATATATATATATATATATTAATGAATTCCTGATTGTTTAATTTGAATGTGTTTTTAGCCATTTTTAGCCATTGTGAACTGCTGTTCTGATCTAAGCTTTACATCCTGACATTAGAATTTGATTACTGCATGTGAAAATGCCAATTCACAGGATGCAACAGGTTCATAGGTAGGTACTAGGCTATCAGCCCAAGGGCCTATGTAAGCCTAGCCAACAAGGTTCACTGGCTTACGCCACCCAAGAAAGTTATTTTCCTGTGCCGCTGTCGGGCAGAGACACAGAAGTGATCCCCTGGGTTTATTTCCTATTTCCCATCCACTCATCAAGATTTTTGTTGAAGAGTGCTAATAAAGATCTTTGCTTGACATAGATGAGTAGCCTGTTCCAGAGTATGGGAAGTCTCTGGGACAGGAATCTATCCCTCCAGCATGTCCTGTTTATTGTAGTGACAAGGTTTAGGTCCCTAGAGCATGTAGCTTGGAGGGATTGGGATTTCTTTAGGTGAAGCATGTCCAACAGCTCTGGGTTTGACATAGCTTTATATGTTAGGCAGAGATCACCTCAGAGTAGCAATATGCTATGGAGTAAAGCTGGAGTTTTTTGAGGCGGTCAGTGTAGGGCATTTGTTTGAGGCCAGTAATCCTCTTTGTGAGGTACTTCTGTGGCCTTTCCAGCTGCTGCAGATGTCTTGTGAGGTACATTCCAAAAGGGGTGTTGTACTCTATAATGGGTCTAATGAGTGTTGAGTAGAGGGGAACCGTGACCTCTTTTTTTCCTGGATAAGAACCCTTTTATGATGAGGTGTGCCTCGTAGAAGAAATTCCTGACTACTGTGGCGATGTGACTATCAAAGGAGAGACTACTGTCCACCTGGGTCCCAATGTCTCATCACACATTCGGTGTTAAGTAGATTGCTGCCTATGTGGTAGTTCATGGGTACAGAGTTTTTGCCAAAGGGGATGACACTGCACTTTATGGCATTGAGCTTGAGGCCATGACTCTGACACCAGGCATCTGTCTCAGTGATGCCCTTCTGTAGGATGTCCACATCATTTGGGGATTTGACTATGACTCCTAGTTTGCCATCATCTGCAAACTTCATTAGCCAGAGACCTTCTGTGTTAGCCTGTACTTCAGAGAAGCAGATACCAAACAGGAGAGGTCCCAGGACAGAACCTTGTGGTACTCCACTTGTCACTGCTTTGAGGTCAGATTTGGAGTCTGCAACTTTTACAGTGTGGGTTCTGTCAGTGAGCCAGTTGGCAACCCATCTTGTGATGTAGGGATTTATGCCTAGTTTTGTGAGTTTAGCTTTAATTCCAGAATGGGAGATGGTGTCGAAAGCCTTGGCGAGGTCAAGATAGGCTGTTTGAACCACCTTGCCCTCATCTATGGCTTTGGTGACTGCCTCAAAGAAGTCAATCAGGTTCAGAAGGCATGATCTGCCTTTCATAAACCCGAACTGGGTGGGATCCAGAGTTTGGAGGTTACCAATGTCTTTGTTTATGAGTCCCATGATGATACGTTCCATGGCCTTGCAGACCAGGCTCATCAAGCTAATTGGTCAATAGTTCCCTGGATCAGTGGTGGCTCCCCCTTTGTGGAGTGGGATAACTGTTGTTGTGCACCATTCAGTGGGCACAAAGCCTGTTGTGAGGCTATTATTGAACATGGTGCTTAAGTGGGGAGCCAGTTAATTCTGAAGTTCATGTAAAACGCAGCCTGGGATGTTGTCCAGTCCCATGGATGCTGTGTTTTTGGATTTAGAGAGTGCAGCTTTTACCTGCATAGTTGTGATTACAGGGACTCTGCATTCTTCATGTATAGATATGGGCCCTTTAGGGGTGAGAGGGGGGTAAAGTTAGCACTGAACCTATCTGCCAGGATGTTGGCAATATCAGTTGGTTCTGTAATTTTCTTGCCTTTGGGCTGTAACTCAGAGCAGATCTGGGTGTTGCCATTGAGATTCTTAATTTCCTCTGTAGGTTTCCCATTCTCTTTATTTTAAGCTGTTCTAATCAGTAACAAACATCTAACTTTACTTCTTTCCACTAATATGTACAGTTGCAATTAATAACTCTACAGCATATGTTATTAACATTCTGCAAAATGTAAGCAAATTATGTTTCAGGATCAGCTCAATATAAAACATTAGCATACCTTTTGTTTTACAATTCTTTACTTCTAAGAAAAAAAAACATGTTATTATGAGTAGATTTCTCAGATATATACTTAAAAAAGAAAGAAAAAAAAAGTTCCTTTCTGTTTCCACAGACGTCAGTGTAGAATTTTGGCCCAGCTTTTTTGCAGAAGAGCTAAAGGTGGGAAGGAAAGCAAGCAAGAATCCAGGATTCTGATACAATTGGAACATTATTTTTTTCACAAGCTTTTTTTTATGTTATGTTTTATGTGTTATGTGCTTCATAAATGACCTATGAAAGGAATGTGGTACACAGGAACAAAGAAAAAAATCTCCAGCACTTTAATACTTCTAATTAGCATATTACTAAGATCTAGCATCCAGTTAACCCAGAAATGCACATACTAAGCAAAATTAAACAAAATAAAATTCTTAACTTATATATTCCTAAAGTTAACAATTCTATTGCTTATAATTTAATGACATTCTCTTGCAGGAAGTATTTATTTAACATTTATAAATACATGTATAAGTTTAGTTAAATGAAATATATTAAATATTTTACTGTAAATACACCAGAACTATAAAACTAACCATTTACATTCCTTATCATGAAAAATATTTTAGATTAATATATAAATACATTCTTACATATGTTTAGAATCCTAACATTCAATACAAACCTTTTACTTAAAGGGTAAATCTGTTGTTTCAGAAAATAAAAGTCCCGTAATAAGAGATTAAAAGTCACTTGTTATTAAGCTTTTTAAATTTAGTAGTAGTTTTAATGGAATTTGGATCACTGTCCATCACTCTGTCTCTTGAAGGATATACTGTCCCAAACCATTTCTTCAGTATTATTAAGGACTTTACTTTTGTTGATACTCTTCCAGTATATCAAATATTTTAGTTTGTACAGAAATAAATATTGATCTTTAATATTGTTCTTTTAAAGTTCATTGATCAGTGGAAAGCAGGAGTTTCTTTTACTCATTACTTTAATGGAATAATCACTGTCAAATCTGATTACATGTTCACTTATTTTTAAAAGGTGGGCTGGACAATGCTTTTTTTTAATATTTGATCTTTTCTAAGTTAGATATAAACTTAACCATAATTGAACATGGTGGTAAGTTTTCTTTCTTTGAAAGTACTATCAGGGTTCTGTGTGCCTTTTCAAATTCAATAGATCAAATTTCAGGTAGAGTTAATGTTTTATGCAGCCTGATTGTTAAAAGTTTATTATATTGTTTCCTCATACTTTTCAGGTATGCAATAAATTCCAATCTTATTTCATCTCAGTCTATTTTATAAATCATCAACGTTATCTATGAGCCAGTTATTTTGTTTTAAAAGAAATTCAGTCTGAGACTCACCTTCAGTTATTCTCCCTTCATGATCATTTAAAGCTTCTTTCACACTGCTGATTTGTGCACTTTGTTGTTTCATAATAATTTCTAAATGTTGTATCTTCTTTCTGCTCTCTTCTTTGAAACTTTTGATTTTGGTATCAAGTTTGCCCATTTAAATAATACATCCTGCATACTAGATATTAGTGACTGAATGTCTTTAACATAAGAATCCTAAGTAACATTTCTTGAGTAGCTCTTGTTGGTCTCTTCTCTCTTAACCAAGCAGTTGAAATTCTGACAAGAAAGTTACAAGTTTTGAAGAAATTGAAGCTATAAATATTTTATAAAATTAGTTAACAAGTATTTCCATATTTTAATTTTTTTATTATATTTTCTGTCAGAGAAAGGTTTTCCATCACAGAGCTTTCACCATTTGCTGTTCACAGTTAGACATGTGACACCGGATGGTGTCCCCAGCTGTGTGCTCCACGAACTCAATGAGGAATTAAACCCGCAGTTAGGACAGCTGTTTAATCTTAGCCTCACCTCAGGATACGTACCCAAGGAGTGGCGCACGGCGACTGTGGTCCCACTTCACAAGGGCGGTGCCTCCACCGACCCTGGAAATTACCATCCCATTAGCTTGACAAGCCTTATCTGCAAAGCCATGGAGAGGATCATAATGGAACTCATAAATAAAGACATAGGGAACTTGCAGACTTTGGATCCAACCCAGTTTGGCTTTGTCAAAGGCAGATCATGCCTTTTAAACTTGGTTGACTTTTTCGAGACAGTCACCAAGGCCATTGATGAGGGAAAGGCAGTCCATACAGCCTACCTTGACCTGGCAAAGGCCTTCGACACAATACCCCACTCAGGTATCATCGAAAAACTCATCAGCTTGAATGTAAACCCATACATCACAAGATGGGTTGCAAACTGGCTAAGTGACAGAACCCACAGGGTCAGAGTTGCTGGAGCCATGTCAGACTCAAAGCCTGTCACAAGTGGTGTCCCACAGGGATCAGTCCTGGGTCCACTCTTGTCCGGCATCTACTTTTCTGAAGTACAAGCAAACACAGGAGGGTTATGGCTGACAAAGTTTGCAGATGACTGCAAACTGGGCGCCATAGTCGAAAACACATCTGACACAGATATCCTTCAGAAGGGCCTCACAGAAATGGACAACTGGTGCCAGAGCCATGGCCTAAAGTTAAATGCCAAGAAATGCATAGTCATACCCTTCGGGAAAAACAAGGTTACCCCTAGCTACCATATAGGTGGCAATCCACTGAGCACAGAAGAAGTCATCAGGGATCTGGGGACCCAGGTTGACAGTAGCCTTTTCGTTTGACACTCATGTTGCTAAAGTAGTTAGGAAAACCTTCTACATTGCCCACCTGATCATGAAGGGATTCACATCTAGATCAAGGGAGGTAATCGTCCCCCTGTACTCATCACTCATTAGACCTATGATTGAGTACAATGCCCCATTCGGAATGTATCTGACCCGACACCTGCAGCAGCTGGAAAGGCCCCAAAAGTTCCTCACCAAAAGGATAAAGGGTCTCAAATATGTCTTATGCTGCCCGACTGAAAGAACTCCAGCTCTATTCAGTCTCATACCGCTTGCTCAGAGGTGACCTGTGCCTGACATATAAGGCCATGTCAAACCCAGATTTGATGAATATGCTTCACCTCAAAAATCTAGATCCCTCAGAACCACAAGGGCGGAGACTTAAACCTTGACACGGTTATTAATAGAACGTGCTGGAGGGACAGATTCATCACCCAGAGACTCCCTATGCTGTGGAACAAAATCCCGGTACATGTGAGGCAGAGCACCTCGCTGGCCTTGTTCAAGAGGAATCTTGACCAATGGATGGGGGATCGCAGATATACCCCAGGGATTACTTCAGTGTCACTGCTTGACAGAGGCACAGCAAAATAATAGGCATAGTTTTATTCAAACTAAAGGGGTGGCGAAAGCCAAATAACTATGGGCTAGGCTTGTAAATGCCCTTGGGCAGATAGCCTAGTACGAACCTATGAACATCTTGGCCTCACTGCTCAGTTCCTGATTTCTGTAAGCAACTTTTATACATTCAGCTGGATATAGATTCATGTTCCACCAGTGCTTAACAAATCAATTTAATATACAGAAAATACAAATGAGTTAAAATTATTCATGAATAGTAAGTTGGTTGCAATTTCTAATATTCTTTTATGAGGAGGGGTCCTCTACATCATCCTACAGACTTGCTACCCAGTGCCTCACATTGATGCCACATCTAGCAGCTACTATGTCCCCTCTCCCCATATTTCTCCACTTCCACTAGGGCCAGCCTTAGAGCCTGAGGTTGTTTTGGAGGTCTTGGCTGATTCAGTTGTGCCTTACCCACTACTGTCCCCCTTTAGCATGGTGTTATTTTCATGTTTGAGGGGCTGGTGTGCAATATGGCATGGGTCATATCACCCCACCTGCATGACAGTTCAACCACCCCTATCACCTTTACTCCTCCATGAGTTATGCCCCTCACACAAAATCCCCATCGTTCACCATGGATTGTAAGCTGGGAAATCCCATGTAACCTTCCACCCTCCTCGGGATGGATATAGTAATCTCTCCCATGTGACTCTGTCCGTCATATGAACCATTAATCAAACCTGAGTCAACAGGGCTGCAAGAAGTGCATTTTCTAATATTCCAACTGAAGTGTTACCTTGATAAATGTGTTGGTGACTGGTCAGTTGCTATCCCATACATTATATAATGTTAAGTTCTGAAGGTGTTTGTTTGGTGGGTGCCACTTGTTTTACTGTTACATGAAGTTACCCTTTAAATGTATGCTGAATGCAATGCTTAATCATGTCTGTATATTCCTTCATTTTAGTTGTCTTCCTGTGTCGTAAATTGTATTGACAATGTGATCACAAGTCTTCCTTTAAACTGCATTATAAAAAAGTATATATCAGAGGAATACTCTTCTGTATGGTGAGATGGATATACTCTGATACTGTGAGATATAACTATGTTTAACTGAATGCCCTATGGCACTATGAGTTATGACTTTTTGCAGGGAAATCCTCTGTAGTAATGTGAGGGATAGCACTGAGCAAGGTAATTCCATATGGTACTGGAAGGTGTGGCACTGTGAAAGGGAAAGGCAAGTGGTACTATGAGATGGTGTTTCTTGCAGAGAATTTCCCTGTACCACTGTGAGGTGTCAGTTGTGGCTCTGCTTAGGGAATGTTCTGTGGTACTATACGATATAACATTGTAAGAAAAAATGCCATGTGGTGCTCTAAGATGTGGCTTCTGCAGGGGCATTGTCAAGTAGTACAAAGAGGTATGGCTGTGTGCTGGGGGAAACACTGTGGTATATGTAAGGTGTAGCTTTGAGCAGGGAAATGCCCTGAGACATTGTGATTTATGGCTCCATATAGGGGAATGTCCTGCAATGTTGTGGGGGGTGACTGCCTGCATAGGAATTTCCTGTGGCACAATGCAGTGTGGCTCTCTGCATGGAAAGGCCCTATAGTACTGTGAGGTGAGACCAATTGCAGTGTAATGCCCTGTAGTACTATTAAGTCTGATACTGTGCATGGAAATACCCTATCATAATGTAGGGTGTGGCACTGTGCAAGGGAAAACCTAGTGGGACTGTAAGATGTGGCTCTCTACAGGGGAATGTCCAATGAGGCATGGTTCTTACAGGGGAATTCCTTTTGGTACTAGGGTATTTTTCTGCACAGTAGCATGTCATGTGGTCATGTGAGATGTGGTTCTGTGCACTGAATGTCCTGTAGTACTATAAGACGTGGTTCTATGCAAGGGAGTACTCTGTTACTGTGAGATAGTTCTATGTGCAATGGAATGGTCTGTGATTCAGTATGGTGTGGCTGTATGCAACAGAATTCTCTGTAGTACTGTGAGATGTTACTTTTTTCAGGAGAATGTGCTGAATACTGTGAACTGTGACTCTGTGCCTGGGAATATCCTGTGCTACTGTAAAGTGTAGTTTTGTGTAAAGGGATGCCCTGAGGATTTCTGAGGTATGTTTTTACATTTTCTAAGGAAAATTTGAATTTGTTGTTATATGGTGTCCCTTTGTTAAAGGGTGCACTTATTGCATTCCCATCAGTGAGCATAAATCTTTTATTAGTTTATTGGGTTGCATTGAAGAGGTGTTAGAGTTTTATGTCTAAAAACCTGTGGCTATAGCAAAGTCAGGTTAATTAAACAGTAAATGGTGGACAATTTTCATAATGTCAGGCATGTTAGCATGTCAGGAAAAAGGCGATACTTTCTCCAAAATGGCACCATTTTATATGTAGAAGAAGCTGACTTAATGCCATACATAATATAATCATTAGTCATGACTACTGCATGTCCAGGAGTAGACAGATGACAAAAAATCAGTACTGAGTTATGTCAGTGGGTGTTAAGACAACTGTCACAACTGAATGGGTATCACTGTCCAGACTGCACTTTTTTTGTCAAGTTATACATCCTTTAATCATAATCGCAGCATTAAGTCACACTTAATGTTAGGGAAGCATATCTTCTGCCACTCTAAGGCTTTTAAACTATTTTTTTTACTGAGTCATTTTATTTATTTAACATTTGTTTACCGGGAAAGTCAGACTAGACACAGGTCCATTTTCAGTGGAGGCCCAGGGAGAAAAGCTCCAACAATATGAAAAACAAACATTATACCACGAGAAAATTATAGCGTATAGGTCAACAATGAAAGTACACATTGTAAATATAAATATCCAAAAGAGATGACACCTTAGCAATTTTAACAAAATGTGTACGTCAAGGAGTATACGGTATTATACATACTAGACTAGAATATATATTAGAAAGCACAGTATGATATTTTTTGAGGAAGACTTGAAATGATTTGAGGTAAAAGAGTAAGTATATATAGGGAAGGAAGAAGGCATAATAGGATAGTACTGTAAAGTGTAGATCTAAAGAAAGTCAGAGGGTGTGTATAAAAAGTGGAGAATATAGAGTTAGTCAGGTGGGTAGCAAGAGCAAAGCTAGGGTTTTTCTAAGTGAGTTAACAGAAGTTTGTTAAATCGTACTATAGTGCAGATGGAAGTGATGGAAGTGGGTAGTTTAGTCCATATTTTAGGAATGATGCTAGAGAATACGGATTCTCCAGCTGAGTTGTTAGCTTTGGTGGATTTAACTAGGAGTTTCTCACTGGAATGGAGTGTTCTAGTGGTGGTGTATGGTTGTATGAGATCTTAAAGGGCTGGGGTTTTATCTGGTTCATGGAGTATTGTATCGGTGAAGGTTAGTTGCTTGTATTGTAGGAACTGATAAAGTTCTAGCCGGTTTAGTTGTCTAAGGGCTGTGCAATGATGTGTTTTGTAGGGGGAGTTTGTAGCAAATCTGGTTATTTTATTGTAACATGACTCTAGGTTAGTAAGGTCTGATTTGCTTTGGTTGGTTAGTATAGGGGAGGCATAGAGAAGGAGTGACAGGAGGTGTGTCTGGGCAATGGTAGCTTTTGTAGATCTGGTTAAAATGTTCTTGTTTCTGTAAAGGCCTAATTTTTTATGAACTTTGTTGATAGTCTGGGCTATGTGGATATCAAATCTTAGATTGCTGTCAATTTCGACCCCTAGCACTTTGGTATGTGTCACAGGGGTGATAACAGTTATTTTTGGACCTTTACACATTTTTTACTTTCTTTTTTGAATGTTTACACCTTGTAGAGCTTTTGCTTTCAAACATTGAGGTATTACTTCATCCCACTCATCATAAATTTCCTATCTCTAGACAAAGTAAGTTCTCAGTGACAGCATATTCCTTTAAAGATAATGTACAGTAACATTTCTTATCAGCCACACATTTAGAATGGTTACTGCCCTTATGGAGTTGTAATTCCATTTTTGGTAACTATAGATAACATCAAATTGGCACTACTCAGTGCTAGAAGTCTAAGTAGAAAGATGTCAGAACTTTAGGTCTTCCTGCAACTTGATTCATAGATGTGTAGTTACTGAGACATGGTTTCAGTGCAAAGATGGCACCCCCTCTTTACCAGAGTTTAGTGCCTATCATGTTTTCAGACCCTTGGATAACTGTGGAGAGGATCTACATTTATTTGAGAAAATGTTACTTCACATCAAATTACTCACAACCCTAAGATGGTGCTCCTGGAGATTCAAATCACCCTTAACATCAATTATTAGTTCATTGCTAGCTTCAGATCCCCATAAATGTCACCCAAAGATCACACTAATTACCTCAACAGTATTGAGGCATTAAATATCAAACCAAATACTTTTTTACTAGGGATCTTCAATTAGGTTCATTGGCATTTACTGAGAAATTGATCCAAAGGTTATTATAAGCCTAGCAGTGTGTACTCAACATAATACTAGAAAAACCCAATATAACGTACCTTGCCTAAACTCGAGATCTTAGTTAGTAATGACTGCCCATATCTAGGAGAGTCATAGGATAAATTCCCAGCAGGAATTTACTTTTTCTCATCCAGTCATCTAGGCTACACTTAAACAGGGTCATAGAGGGGCTTTGCTTGATGTGAACTAGTAGCCTAATTCCAGAGGAGTGGCAATCTCTGACAGACATAGCTGTCTCCCTAGCAGGTCCTATTTATGTCGCAGGCCAGGTTAAGGTCTCTGAAGTGAGTGACCTTTGTCCCATTTGATTTGTGTATGTTCAGCATTTCCATTAGGTTTTGATCTGAGATTGCTCTGCAGGCCAGGTACAAGTCACATGCTACTGAGTACACTGACAGTGACTTCAGTCTGTCAATGTATGACATGTACTGGAGACCCTGAATTTTCTTAGTTAGACATCTCTGATGTCTCTCAAGTTGCTGCAGGTGCCTGGAAAGGCACATAACAAAGGGTGCAGTCTACTCAATTATTGGCCTGATGAGGGTCAAGTACAGGGGTGTTATGACCTCTTTCACTCTTGAGACAATGCCTTTGCTAATGAGGTGTGCAACGTAAAATGCTTTCCTTACCACAGTAGACATATGATGGTCAAAGTTTAGGCTACACTCAACTTGCATTCTCAAGTTTCTCACTACTGAGTTGTTAACTAGGGTATTATTTATACGATAGTTGGATATCATTTTCACCAAAGGGGATGATAATGCATTTTTTGCACTGATTTTAAGTCCCTGGCTTTGGCACCAATCATTGGTTTGTGTAAGTCCCTCTTGAAGTATATTGACATCATTTTTCAATGATCGCACCTAATTTGCAGTGATCAACAAACTTAGTCAGCCACAGACCCTCTGTTTTGACCTGAACTTCTGAGAAATATATTCCAAACAATAGGGAGCCCGGCACTGAACCCTGTGGAACCTCACTGGTGACAGGTCTGCTGGTTGAGGTAAAGTCTCCAACTTTGACTGAGTGTGCTCTGTCTGTGAGCCAACCCACTTGATGACATAAGATTTGATATTCAACTGGGAGAGTTTATCAATGAAGCCCAAATGTAAGATTGTGTCAAAGGCCTTGATTAAGTCAAGGTAGGCTGTGTGCACAGATTTGCCTTCATCTATTGCTCTGCTGGTGCTTTCAAAGAGGTCCATCAGGTTTAACAGGTATGACCTGCCTTTGACAAAACCAAACTGTGTTGGATCAAGGGTTTGGAGATCACCTATATCCTTATTTATAAGTTCTATAATGATTTGTTCCATGGCCTTACAGATAACGCTGGTCTCAAAGGATATACTGTAACTGATATATCAGCAGACAAATTTAGTGCCAACTTTGCTTCTCCTACCCACATTGTTGCCCCTCTATCCCTGAGAATTTAGTTGGCACAAGTCTTAGAATCCATGTTAAATGTTAAAATAATACTTCCATGAGACCATATACCACACTGCATTCTTATCAGTACCAAGTACTGGCTGAACCTCTACTTAACCTGTTCAACACTTTGATAAGCTTAATGTAATTTCCTACAATGTCTGACAGATTCCAAATTGGATATCCAACAAATCACAAGTTGTTAAAGTTGATGGTTACCTTCCTGAATGTAAAATTCTAACTGGTGTTGTGCTACAGGTATCAGTTCTATGCCCTCTCCTCTTTGGCATTAATTCTGCAGACATGCAAGCCAATACCACAAAGGTGTGGTTCACCAAATTTTCTGATGATGGCAACCTGGGCACTGTTATCCACTCAAGGCATATTGGTTAGCTTGTTTACTTTACACAAGGTACAAGCATTAATTCTCACCTTGGGGAAACTGGCTAGACTTAAAATGACTTGCAAGGGCAGCTAGCCTAGTACTCACCTATGAACTATGAACAAAACAGCTCCAGCAAGGGCTAAAATATACCCATAAATGGTGGATCAGAAATGATCTCTAACTAAATCAAAAAAGTGCAGCATAGTAGAATTTGTCAAAAAAATTGCTCCTACTTCATCTGTTACAAATGGTACTCCATTTCAGACAGTTCACAGTGACTGGCTTCACAGATTAGCACTAAGCTAACTGCCCTTGTGGGTCATTTTAAGCCTAATCAATTACCCAGTGTGAGAGTCAAACCCTGCACCTTGTGTCTATAAGGTAAACATCTTAAGCATTATGCCAGCCTCCCACACTTGTGGTTATAAGAGACCTAGGAACTCATGTGATAACTCTTTCTCATTTGATCATTATGTCTCCAACATACTCAGGAAATTCTTCTGTCTGGCCCAGTTAATTTCCAAGGGAATATCATCAAGATCCAAAGAAGTCATCTTACTCATCAATTAATACAATGCCTCCTTTGGCATGTACAAATCCAAAATTATTTCTTCTTTGGAAATGCCCTAACTATTTCTAACCATGAAAATTAAAGATCCTACATCTTCCAACTACATCAAAAGATTAACATGACTCTCCTTGTACTCACTAGCTTACATGTTGCTGCAAGGTGACCTGTGTCTCGCTTTTCAAGCCATGCAAGAACCAGTGGCGGCTGGTGACTTCAAATCACAGGGGGGCTGCAGGAGACGCTGAATGGGCGGGGTCAAAGGGAAGGGGTGTGGTCAACCATAAAGGGGAGGAGCTATGCACAAAACCACAAAAAAACTAACTTTAATTAAATACGCTGCCCTGGGTGGCAAACCATCATTATGAAAGTCCAATCAAGACAAAAATAAGTGTAGAAGAATAAAAATATTTCAATGCATTGGCTGCATGACAGCTTACTTAATATCTAGATGGAAACAAAAGGTTGTGAGGCATGAAAAATAAATTACTTTTAAATACATTACTGGAATGCCAGTCAAAATCAAGTATAAGAAAACCAGAAGCACTCAACTCAAACTACTTCTCCTTGCACTGCAGTTCTAATTATAATATATTCAGCTTTATTAAAGTACCAAGCAACATGCTGAAAGTAGAAATCTATGTGATGCCCCCACTTGTAAAAATGTTTCTTATCCAAAAAGACCTGCTGCCTGACGTTTCATGGGGAAAACATGATAAAAGTAAAAATGAAAAGCAAACAAGAAACAAGCTCAAGATACATTGCTTAAAGGATTACTGTACAGGTTATGGACCACACATGATTGGCATTCTGTTTAGTTTACGGGTAAAGCCTGTAGAGATGACTGGAAGTCTCCAACAAGTGTAATGAGCTTTTTAAAATAATGGAATCCTGTCCTTTAATACCCAAGGCTTATACATTATCTAGTCAAGTATTCTCTGCATGGCAACAACAGAAAGGCTTTCAATGTTGGCAATTCTTTAACAGTATGCTTATTAAAGCTTACTTGCATCTTACGATGTCAGACAAGCTTACCTTATGGTCATTAAAGCATTGCTACTTAAACACAGAGCAACAGGCACTTTGAGTAATAAGCATAAATCAACAGTACAAAAATATGACAGAAACCAGACCATTCTGCAAAATCAAGGACAGACGAAAAGCCACTGTAGTACTTATGCAGTGTGTCCTCCCCATCCAAGGTAGATACAACTACTCCTTGCCTTGCTTGGACACATCCAGAGTCACTACATGGGGAGTGGGGTGCAACAAGCATGTCACAATTTGAAATCTCTCTGGCTGACTGTGATGGCCCTGACACATTTGTCATACCTCTCAACTTCAAGAGCAAGAAATCTGGACAAAGCCATACACAGAAGTGGGACAAAGGCACAACAAGAAGGACAATTTTTAAATATTGCTCTAATAAACTTAGAAAGATAATAGAATAGGTCTTGCATTAGTATGAATTTTCTGAAGGGTATAAAATCTGAAACTCAAATGTCTGTCATTTTCTAACTTCAGTCTTTAGTGATTTGTCACTAATTTGCCAAAAACACAATTTTATGAAAAATGGACCAAAATGTGATGCAAAAATATAAAATAGACACACAATACAGCTTCTACCTGTCAAAGAAGGGACACTTTAATATTAGTACTGCTACCTTGAGCAGCTGACAAAATAAAAGAATCTACATGCATTTCAAGTAATCTATAACTTTGATTATTACAGTTATTTCTTAATTGTAAACCCTCCATGTTTTCTTCCAAAATTGCTATTTTGCGGAGGGATTATTAGGGGAAGAGCAACATTTTGAGCCAAAAATTGGGGACAGTTGAGAGGTTGGCTATGCCTAATTCTATAAAGCAATTTATTTGCATGTACCTCTCAACCTGTTAATGCAGTAAATCTGAACAAGGCCAAATATATTGGGGCACATATAAACAGTACTAAAAATTGCTCTTGTATAAATTGAGACAGTTGATAGAACGGCTCTTACTTTAACATGCATTTTATGAAGGTTATGAAGTCTGAAACTTATTATTTAGTGACTTCTGGCAAATCATTTAGGAATTAAAACTACAAATTTTATGAACAACAAACCAAAAATAAGAAGCAAAAATCTATTCATTCTTTGAAAATCTGGACAGTTGGGAGGTATAGTTCAGCTGGGCCTGTCTGAGTTTGCTGCCCTTCCCCTGACAAAATAATGGTTGAACTGGAGCCTCTGCAGCCATTCCAATTAACCATTACTTGGCTATTTCACTCCATTTACCATAAACACTAATGTGCATACTGCTTTACTTCAATGATTGGACTTCATTTGAAAGTTTTATTTTGTATTTTACAGCACAAACATTAAGTAATCTGTTAAACAAAGCAATGCAGTCTCACAATGAAAACTTAGCATTAAAACTTCTCTGCCCTTGAAACTCACATTCATTGAAACAGCATTGAAACCCACATTCAAAGAAAATACATTTTGCCAGTGGCAGATAAAGATTAATTTTGGGCTGTTTTCGAATCATAGGCCCCTTGCATATGAAACATACATGTGCTCTTTGATACACCTTCCTCATTGTACTAAAAATTATATTCCTTGTACAATACAGTACACTTGTTAGAGGGTGTTTTAAATTTGTTTTGAACATTTTTCCAGTAAGCAATGAAACAAAACATATGCACCCATAATGGCAAAACTGCCCAGTTGAGAACATTTATCATAAAAAGTCTACTCAGACTTCCACAGTCCACCATTATTAGTAAATATACACAATTCTACAGTCCACCATTATTAGTAAATATGCACAATTCCACAGTCCACCATTATTAGTAAATATGCACAATTCTACAGTCCACCATTATCAGTAAATATGCACAATTCTACAGTGCACCTTTATCAGTAAATATGCATAATTCTACAGTCCATATTCAGTGAATTCAGTTCTTGCCATAGCTGTCAACCTTAGCACAAAAACCTGGACGAAGCCAATAATGGGGGAATACAGTCCCAAAAATAGGGACAAATTTAAAATATTCATCTTATAAACTTAGAAAATTGCTAGAAAAAAAGGTTGTGCTACTATGTATTCTGAAGAACATGAAGTTTGAAATTCAAATGCCGGTCAATTCTACTGCGGACAGAACAAAACAATTTTCAGCAGAGACGCAGGGATTAATACTGCAGACACGTCTGTGTAAAATGGCAGGGCATCAGAGCAAATCCACACAAACACAGGCAGGAGATGCAGACTCCACACAGAAGCCACCCCAACCAAGAATCAAACCAGAAAACCTATAGCTGTGAGGCAACAATACTACCACTGCACCATCAAATCTGCAAGGAATTAAACATTCAGAAACCTGAAGTCTGAAATTCAAATGCCTGTCAATTTTACTGCGGACAGAACAAAAACAATTTTCAGCAGGGATTAAAACTGCAGACACGTCTTTGTAAAATGGCAGGGCACCAGAGCAAATCCACACAAACACATGGAGGAGATGCAGACTCCACACAGAAGCCACCCCAACCAAGAATCAAACCAGAAAACCTATAGCTGTGAGGCAACAATACTACCACTGCACCATCAAATCTGCAAGGAATTAAACATTCAGAAACCTGAAGGCTGAAATTCAAATGCCTGTCAATTTTACTGCGGACAGAACAAAAACAATTTTCAGCAGAGATGCAGGGATTAATACTGCAGACACGTCTTTGTAAAATGGCAGGGCACCAGAGCAAATCCACACAAATACAGGGAGGAGATGCAGACAGAAGCCACCCCAACCAAGAATCAAACCAGAAAACCTATAGTTGTGAGGTAACAATACTATCACTGCACCATCAAATCTGCAAGGAATTAAACATTCAGAAACCTGAAGTCTGAAATTCAAATGCCTGTCAATTTTACTGCGGACAGAACAAAACAATTTTCAGCAGGGATTAAAACTGCAGACACGTCTTTGTAAAATGGCAGGGCACCAGAGCAAATCCACACAAACACATGGAGGAGATGCAGACTCCACACAGAAGCCACCCCAACCAAGAATCAAACCAGAAAACCTATAGCTGTGAGGCAACAATACTACCACTGCACCATCAAATCTGCAAGGAATTAAACATTCAGAAACCTGAAGGCTGAAATTCAAATGCCTGTCAATTTTACTGCGGACAGAACAAAAACAATTTTCAGCAGAGATGCAGGGATTAATACTGCAGACACGTCTTTGTAAAATGGCAGGGCACCAGAGCAAATCCACACAAATACAGGGAGGAGATGCAGACAGAAGCCACCCCAACCAAGAATCAAACCAGAAAACCTATAGTTGTGAGGTAACAATACTATCACTGCACCATCAATTATACAAGGAGTTAAACATTCAGAAACCTGAAGTCTGAAATTCAAATGCCTGTCAATTTTACTGCGGACAGAACAAAAACAATTTTCAGCAGAGACATGAGGGATTAAAACTGCAGACACATCTTTGTAAAATGGCAGGGCACCAGAGCAAATCCACACAAACACAGGCAGGAGATGCAGACTCCAAACAGAAGCCACCCCAACCAAGAATCAAACCAGAAAACCTATAGCTGTGAGGCAACAATACTACCACCGCACCATCAATTATGCAAGGAATTAAACATTCAGAAACCTGAAGTCTGAAATTCAAATGCCTGCCAATTTTACTGCGGACAGAACAAAACCAATTTTCAGCAGGGATTACAACTGCAGACACGTCTTTGTAAAATGGCAGGGCACCAGAGCAAATCCACACAAACACATGGAGGAGATGCAGACTCCACACAGAAGCCACCCCAACCAAGAATCAAACCAGAAAACCTATAGCTGTGAGGCAACAATACGACCACTGCACCATCAAATACGCAAGGAATTAAACATTCAGAAACCCTTAAGTCTGAAATTCAAATGCCTATCAATTTTATTTAACATTTTTTAATCAGGACAGTCTGACTTGGAACAAATAAACAAATTTTCAGCAGAGGCCCAGGAAGAAATAATGCAGACATGTCTTTGTAACATGGGAGGGCACAAAAGCAAACCCACACAAACACAGGGAGAAGATACAGACCCCACAAAGAAGGAACCCCAGCCAAGAATCAAACCCAAGAACCTGCAGCTGTGAGGCAACAATGCTACTACTACACCATCAAATATCAAGCATTGCAACATTTACAAACCACAGATATTATGAGGAACAGATCAGATCGAATATGAGGTAAAAATCTGAAATTTTTACAAATGGTGGTGGGTAGGGAACTCAAGTCTTTAACACCTGCATACAGGGTACAGGGTTCAAGCCTGAGGCATTCCCTACCACACCACCATAAGCATTTTCACACACACACACACACACACACACACACACACACACACACACACACACACACACACACACACACCTCCCCAGTAAAGCACAAGCACCATACACAAACTCCAGTAAAGCACAAGCACCATACACAAACTCCAGTAAAGCACAAGCACCATACACAAACTCCAGTAAAGCACAAGCACCATACACAAACTCAAGAAAAATAAACATTGTAAATTAAAAGGCACCTTACCTGAATGAATACATCCAGAGTTAACGTCCGTACATACATCCTTCCCGCGCAATACTGAAGACCCGCGAGATCCACATGCTCCTTCCCGACGCCGAGATCCCTGAGGCTCTGTCCCGAGTCCCTGCTGCTCCTCTTGCAGTCCGGACGCGTCCCATAATCCTGGCGGGTCTGTGCACTGTAAAAGTGCACAGACGCTCCTTGTGTCCCCCTATGGGGACGGCCGGGCTGCCTTGAGCATGCGCATAGACCGATAAGCCGGGACTCGGTCTATGCGCATGCGCGAAGTCCGCGAATTTTAAAAAAATGTTTTTTTTTATTTTTCATTTTGTTTTCTTTCTTTTTCTTTCTTTTTTTATGTTTGAGGGGGCTGCAGTCCGGCAGCCCTATGCCACGAGCCGCCCCTGGCAAGAACTGACTTATTTGACTGCTTATTTCTTTGCCAAACCAGTGACTCTTCAAACACCCTCTCTAAGGACCCAAACCTAAACCAACAAATAAATACAACTCTCTGGAGAGATAGATCCCCAGCTCAGTGTATTCCCTAGCCTATGGAATAAGCTACCACCGCAGGTCAAACAAAGTACTACTTTGGCTTCCTTTAAGTAAGACTAGCCATGAGGACTGGATGGGTAGACACAAAGTTCAACTAGGGTTATCATGTACAGCCCTCCACAATTTGGTAAGTGGGCACTATTAAGTGATTTGAAAGGGTCTGCTTAAATGTATATATAGCGAAGCATCTTATGACCCCAGTGATCACTTGCATAGTGTGTTCCTGCATTCCTACAAAATGCATTTACTAGTTTAATTTTTGCATAAAAAGTAAGGGGATTGCTGAACATGACTCACACACCTGCCTTGACCTATGTCATCACACCAAGCATAATGATTTGACTTATTTATTCTTTTGTTTAATTATGCATTTGCTTACCAGGCCAGTCCATTTGGGCAACAAAGTAACCCCTTTTCAGCAAAAGGCTGGCAAGAAAATCTGCAATGCAAACAATGTTACTAGCATGAAATGTATGTGATAAAAACATCATTAGAAACTAGAAAATTATAAAAAGTATAAATTATAAGATGTAAGTAGAACATGTAGCATTGAACAACAGATTGTAAAAGGTATATACATTGCAGGTAATATTTAAGATCTAGTACGAATGAAAGAAACATTTTTCAGATAGTGTATGGAATTACAGAGAATTCTGAGCACATTTCTGTAGAATAATTGCTTTATAAGATGAAATAGATAATGCTGTTTTAATGGGAATTACATGTGTCACCGAAATAGTGTGATACTGAAAAGGTAGTTTAAGAATACAGAGAAGGAATTATTTCCAAATATTGTAAGGGTAGATAAGGATTGAAGAAACAGGAGTAAAGAGAACTGCAGGAGTGTGGTGTAGCATATCGGGTAGGTTAGGTACAGTAATGAGGAAGAAAAGATTAATAGGTGTGCAAAAGAAGAGGTGAAGGTTGTGGAGACAGATGTAGAGGAGAGAGAGAGAGAAAGGACATAATGTATAATTTTAGTGAGCATCAGCAGTTGTTAGATAAAAATGAACAGCTGAGTAAGACGAGATTGTAGATGTGGGGATTATTGTGGTTATCAGTCTGGGGGATAAGAGCAGGTGAAGATTTATGTATTTGAGATCTATATTGAGCTGTATTTTAAAGCAATGCAGGTTTTCAATCGGCCTCATAGTTTGTGGCAGTCAGTTCCATAGCTTGGCTACTTGGTTGGGATATATGGCATTTTCAACTGTACTGTGAGATTTAGAAACAGATATAAAGTATTTTTCTATGGAGCCAAGGTGAAGGTTTTGGCAATACAACTGGAGAGTCATAGCTGGTGAAGAACGTTTGACATATTGATATAGAATGCGATAGGCTGCTAGTAGTTAAAAGAAAATTTGATAATGGGATAGATGTAGCCAGTTAAGTTGTTTTAATGTTAAGCAGTGATGCAACTTGTTTGATGTATTATTGGCACATTTTGCAGTTTTATTGTAGCATTGTTCAAGTTTGGATAGTGGAGAGGTTTGTAAGTTTGTGAATATGACTGTTATGTAAAGGAGTCTTGAGGGTTAGTAGGCTGAGGCTGAATTTTTTTGGCCCTGTCAGTAAGAAAATGTTTTACTTGGTATTGTACACCTAATTTTTGTCATATTTTTTAATGGTGGAGTCAAAGTGGATGTTGAATTTTAGGTTGTCCTCAATGACAGCACCCAGTAATTTCATGTAGTTGAGTAACTCAAAGTTGGTGCTGTTGGGTAATGTGATAGTGAAAAGTGATTTGCTGTTGGATTGAGACTCATGTATAAACAGGATGAGTTTTGTTTTTGGGAGGGCCGAGTAGCAGTTATGAGCTGTTTTGAGGAGAATGACTCCTGGGTGTTAAGTTGTAGCTCATCTATGGGAGAAGTGGAGCAGATCAGAGTGGAGTTATCAGCATACTGTACTAATGAACCAGAGTAGGTGATATAGAATTTTACAGAGTGATATCTGCCAGAGAGGCAGCTGTGTAACTAGATGATAGTGGAAGTGGACAGATTCAGTAGAGAGAGGGAGAGTCTGTGTATCAGTTTGTGATAGGAGACTATATGAAATGTTTTTAATAGATCTAGGAATAGTGTGGAAACAATGTTTCTTTCATTTCTGATGTATTTAGGAAGGAAAATTGGGCTGTGCTTGTACTCTGACAGAAGTCATGCTGTATTGAAGGGAGTAGTTTGCCAAGAGGTACTGGAGAAGTTGTGTCTGTGTACACTTTTCCTGAATTTTGGAGAGGGGTGGAGATTTAGTTATTAGCCTGTAGTTTGAAAATTCTTTGGCTCATCCTCCTTTGTGCAGTGGCAGGATGTAGGACTATTTCCAGATATGAGGAGTATAGAATTCTTGGATGGACTAATTTGAAAGGACTGAGATTGGATATATTAGAATAGTGGTGTCATGTTTTAGGTATTCAACAGGGAGGTTGTCTGCTGGTAGGGCACTTAGTTTTAGTTTTAGAAGAAATATTTTGATTGTAGGAATTTTAACTGGTTTAAGAGAGAAAGATCTAAACTGATATTGTTGGCAAGGGGCAGTTTGAGGAGGGATATTTGAGAATTATTAATTAGTGGCTGCTTGCATAAAGTGAGTGTTGAGGTTGTTAGCCATGTTTTTGTCTAAAAGTATTAATGTGCTGGAATACTTTGACGGGTTTCAGAAGTCTGTTTATAGTTGAACATTTTTTTTATGTTACTGAATCTTTCAGGGTAAGGTAACAGTTCTTCTTGTGAGATTTTAGTATATATTTTATATATATATATATATATATATATATATATATATATATATCTATATAAGATTTAATTGCTATCTGTAATGCTGGTAGTTTTTTGCAGTTTTGGTAGTGGCCCAAGCCTTCTACACTTTATTTCTTTCCCTCATTACTTGTTTAGTTTTTTGTGTGAATAAGGAGGCTGGATTAGCTTTCACCCATTTTTTTATTTTTGTTACTAGTGCTTTCTCTTGAGAATGTTTAAGAAAATTGTGTTAAATTCTTGGTTGGCTATGTCTAGGGGTTTATGTTTTAAGAAGCTCCAATTAAAGAGTTTTAGGGTGAAGGCAAATGTGCCTTTGCTGAATGCAGACATGTTACAAATATAATATTTCTAATGGATTTTTGGAGATTGAGGCTGGATTCTAATTTCAAAGCTGGGGAGGTGGTCACTGAGTCTGTCTGGCAAGACCCCTTGTTTAGTTATGTGAGTTGGGTAAGAGGTTAAGATCCAGTAAAGTGTTGGAGGGGTAGTATGAGGGGATTATTATGTTTGGTTGGTAAGTTGTTAAGTTGTGTAAAGTTGAAATGGTAATAATTGAGGAAAATGAGGATTATCAGTTAATGACAAGGTCACCTAGGATTATAGTTTCATGAGGATTGTTTTTAGATGCCCATAATAACATGTTTTCAGTGTTGGCTACATTGTTGCACAAAAAATGTACAAGATAAATATGCAGAGACTTTTATGGATATTTAGTTTTAGGTATGATATAAGTATTTCTGCAGTACTAAACTGGGGTATTGCATCTGGGTATTGGGACAGTTGCAGGCTATTGAATTATAGCTTTTTACTTTTTTCTGTCTGCTCTGAGGGTGCTATAACCAGGTAGTAGTATGTGTTCATCTTTTATGTCAGGTTTTAGCCGCATTCCGGTGAGTACTAGAATATCTGGAGAAGAAGCAGTATCCAGGAAAGGATGCCTTGTTTTTTGTGGCAACTGCTTCTGAAGTTAATGATGAATATTCTTAGTCATGTAGTATGTGAAGCGTTCACTTTAGCAAATTGTGTTTTAAAAGTATATTTATATGTGCAGTCCACAGTTGTGCTAAAATAGGTTGGCCCTGGGCTGAGATGTATATTGCTACATTTTTGAAGGTATGTGGTATATGCCTGATGGAGTATATTATCTTTGTTTTCATACCTAAATGTAATCAGAATTATTAATCAGGTATTTTTAGCTTATACTGATGAATATTTGTAAGGTTAAACAGGTTTCTCAGTACAGGAAATGCACTGTGGGTGTTATTAGTTGTACTGAGGGATGTGTTTGAGAAGTATAAAGTGTCCCTGGTGAGATGATGGTGGTAGGAGATTAGTTAAATTAGTAGTACTAGTAGTATAGGTAGTATTAAAAAAAAGTTTGATAATGTAAGAGTCAATGTTAGTAGGGATAGAAGTGAATTACTTGTTTTTAATTATGTATTTAATTAAAAAGTGTGGGGTGATATGTCTGAAGTGCTGTAATCATGCATTTCACAATGAGATGTGAACTGTAAAGAAATAGTTAACAAGTAAGTTAGTATACTGCTTGGTTTGATTATGGAAGCTGAAGGACTAGTGTGACAATGGGTCCATTACTGGTATGAGTGATAAAGAGCAAAAGTTGGGTTACTGAGACAGTGGAGAGGTGCTTACAAGAATGGAGTTTGTGCTGAAGTATTTATTGTTGTGAAAGTTTGATGTATGTAAGTGTTGTACAAAATTAATTGGAAATATTAATGAGGAAGTTAGTGGGTGGAGTGAGTATTATAGAAATGTGTGATATAACATGATGAGGAATTAGAGGCAGAAGAGAGCAAAGCAGGATGAATCCCAGTCAGTGGCAGCTAATCTATGTGAGCAGATGCATAAGTAGATGAATGGCAAAGCTAGAGGCGAGGCAAGAAGACACTGAACGCCAGAAAGCACTCTCTTGTCTTAAAAACACAGCAATTGCACTACTTTACTTTTCCCCTCACTTGATTCACTTTAGAATGGAGACAAACATCAGTAAATCCCCTTAATGTTGCAGAAAGCAGTTACCTTGCAGTTTGAAGTCGAATTAGTGCTTCAGGCTACAGGCATACAGGTTAAATGTTATAAAGGACAAGCTTTTGCAAGGAGCACAGTAGCACTACAAAATGTGACCTCAGCTCAGCATAAAATGTTGGAAATTTCAAACAACCTTCAGCATGATAGAGCTACTTCTAGAATTAACTTTTATTTTATTTATTTATTTATTTATTTATTTTTAACTCTATTAAAGAGTCAAGGATCGAAGATTTATAAAATAGGAACACAAAATTAACTCCTGCATTTCATTATCACTTCATTGTTTGATCCCACCATTTACAATGCACTCAAATCTGTACATCACTACTATATTTGATTATCAATTTTCAACAGCATTCTATAGACAACGTATGAGCATGCAAGTATATTCATTAAATTCAGAACAATCTAAGTACCTGTAATATATCTTTGTCTAAGCAAATAACTAAATCTATTTATTTATAATGTACAATAACACTGCCAACCTACAAATATATAATAATATCAACAATTTTTTTCATTGCATATGTTGTTCTGTTGGCTATTATTACTAGGTTATAATTAATGGTTTCTCTTTTCCTTCCTCAACTTACTTCAGTTTCTAAAGCCTTCTAGTAACATGTCAAAGTAAACGTATTTAGAAATAACCAAACAGAACTGTTGGCTGATGTGTCTATATTAAAAGCACGAAGGTGCACTTACCTGAATACGTAAACGTCGACATGTCTTCATCGAACCATGAAAACATTGATCATCCTGAAGTGCGAAATCTGAAACGTCGAATCGTCATGGTTGGCCCTTCTGTGGTATAGCTCTGTAAGGTAAGTGTGCGATAGTTACGGACCTTATGGTTAGGGTGCGGGTTAAGGTAAGTGCATAGATGGTTATGTATGTGAGATTTAGTGTAGGGTTAGAAGTAGGGTTTTAAGTGTATGTGTGTGGATTATTTAGTTTGTTTGGGTATAGCTTCTTAAGGTAAGTGTGAGATAGTTATGGACCTTAGGGTTAGCTTGTGGGTTAAGGTAAGTGCATACATGGTGGTGTATGGAAGATTTAGTGTAGGGTTAGAAGTAGGGTTTAGTTTAGGATTAGAAGTAGGGTTTTGGTTAGTGTATGTATGTGGTTTATTTAGTTTATTTGGGTAGATAGTATGCAGCGGGTGGTGGGGTGGAACAACTATGACAGTTTGAGTTTTTTTAATTTTGCGGTTTAGGGCATTCGGTGTATTTGCGGTTCGTGGAGTATGCGTTGGCATTTATGTATTCGGGTAAGTACACCTTCATGTTTTTAATATAGACCCTTGGCTGACAAAGTGAGTTTAAAAGACAAAAATCAAATAAAAAATCCTTGTCAATGGATTCCTACAATATGCAATGAATAAAATGTTTAAAATTTCCAAAGCTAGGTTGTTTATTAAGCGCTTTTTTCCCATAGTAGAGACTTCATCAGAATAACAGTCAAGTGCATAATGCTTTAATTTATAGTCCTAAAGCCATTACTATTGGTTCTAAAAAGCTACATCATTTCCTGTAACCTTGGTCAAAGCAAAACAATTAAAGCACATGCCAATAAATAAATTATAAAATTCTTTCAATCAGCCCAAGCCTTAAAACAATATGCTGAAATTGAAATTCATAATTTGTCATAAAAAAATCCATGATTTAACAAGAAAATACCTTATACTGATTATATTGACAATACATTAAACATTCAAAAACTATTTTATTCCTAAACAAGACAACTCAATATTACAGATTAGCTGCTTGCATTTTTAAAACTAGAACTAAGGACAATTGGCCATTAAGGCCCGGTGGTGGGGGGGGGGGGTCATTGCTGAGGATTTTCGTTTGATTTTTGGCTTTTAAACTCCCTCAATCACCCAAGAGTTCTGTTTGGTTATTAGTGTTTTGTCACTGCTGACGTGATGGCAACCTTTGATTTGGAAAGCAATGCTAGGACCCTTAATTCTAAAAGGCAAGTGTTGGCTGAAATCACTCGATTAATTAATATGTTTTCATACAATAATTTTGTGAGATGAGCTGGTGTGGATGATTGTGGTGTGTGAGATGATGAGACTGATACATCCATTCTTTGTTTCTAAAATCCTATTGGGCTTCCATGAGATACAGTTTCTCAGCAGCCTGGATTGGTTGTCCAACAACTTACATCAGCTCAATGAATGGTTAATATGTGCAATTCAGCATTAAACTACAATGGAGTACTTTCATTTATTTAAGGTTCAGACAACTGTTGGGACAATACATTTTCTAAATATTGTCATTTAGACATTAAGACCTGGGTGAACAAATTTAATTTTTTTATGATAATTCCAGTGACAGTTCTGACTCATACTGAGGTATGTTGAATAAATTAAAGAGCAAGATGCAAAAATACCTAAATGTTATATTGGGCAATGCATTCCTTAGGGAACGTATAATTAAGAAACAACTCCCTAGAGGGCTTTGAATCTGTAAATACCCTAACAATGTTGAACCTGGTTCTACATTTTATAAAGAACTAATTGAGATTTTTAGTAGCCGTGGACCCAAAATTATGAAAGTTATTATTATGAATAATGAGAATACTTTGAGTGTTTTATATGATGAGATCTTGTATTTGAATACCTCAATACAAAATTATTTAATGTTCACTATAGACTATCATAAAAATAAATATTTTTCTGTGTTAAAAGAAGTGGATGAGAAAAAGGTTAAGATAAAAATACAGACACTAAGCAAATTGAAGAGAGATAGGAAGGAATACCGTGATGGTAGAGCTTATCCATCACCTAAGTACCGCAGTTATAACACCTTCACCATTTATGATAATCTTGACTATAATAGGTCAACCCCAGTCGGCAAACTGAGATTTATAGTGAACCCCAGGTTAACAAATCATCTTATAGCCTCCAAGACCCTTTAGAGTTTCATCCCCTAAGGAGATGGAACAGGGTGAAGAACCAGCAGATGGGTGTGAATCAAAACACATGGTACATCAGGAACAATGTAGGACCCCGGAAACGGAGGGATCAGAGAGGGAGAAGGAAAATCTAAGTTCTGCAATTGATTGAACTATTTTCAATCAGCAGCCAGCTGAGATTAATGTAGATGGGGTTGTTCATTCTTTCAACCATTTTAAAGTGTTTAACTATAGTAATTTGGAGTTAAACACAAGCCATTTTTCAATTTTATTTGAAAGGTTCACTTTTGTAACCACTGGTAGAACTGAAGTAAATGAGGTTGTTATAGATACTAAACTGTTTTTGAGAAAGATTAATAAGGAACTTTTTAATGGCAATAGGGGTTATGCAAATTTAGTTCATTATGTTGGAAAAAGAGCACATTTAATCCCCCTTTGCATCCCTTGCTCTCCAATTTTGATCCACTACATGAGCAGTGTGTAAGAAGATATTTTTTGAAAAATAAATGGATGGCTTTTAATCTAAACCCAGGTGAAGGGAAGGTGTTGCATGAGTTGAGTACAAACAAAGAAATTAGGATTACGAAACCGAACAAGGGAGGTGGAGTGGTTATAATGGACTACTGGAATTATACAGCTAAGGTGTTATGATTATTGAATAGTGTTTCTATGTACACACAGGTTTTGAAAAATGATATAAATATGGCTTACAAGAGAATTGATATGATATTGGAAGATAATTTTTTGGCTGGATATTATTGATAAGAAGCTATATGATTTTCTTATGACCCCCTGAAACCCGTTATTCAATCTATAGTTGGTATACCCAAGATACATAAATATGTTATAGAGCCAATAGTAGCTGTAGCAGGGTCCAAAACCTAGCCCCTTGCTGTGTTGGTAGACAAGAAGCTTAAAACAATTACTGGGCTATATAACTACAAATTGATTTGTGGGATTATGTGGTTAAGGTTACAAGTGAAAATTTTCAACCTCATTATTTGTTGGTAACAGTTGATGCTCAAGATTTGTTTTCTGCCATTCCACATTCTCTGGGATTACAATGGGTTACAAATATCTTAGTGGACTTCGACTTTCTGAGAACTAATGAATTAAAATTAGTAATGGAAACTTTGGAGCTAGTGCTCAATAACTAATTTATATACTTCGAAGTGGAGTATTACAAGCAAATACACGGAGATGCCTTAGGTGCAGCCTGTGCACCTCTTTTTGCGAATATAGTTTTTTTTTTTAATTAGGAGAAACATTTTGCATTTAATTCCTCCCATTATAGGTTTATTGTTTGCTACCTATATTTTTGGATGATATTTTTATAATAAGGAAAGGGACAAAGGATAAATTGTATGAGTTCATTAGGTATATCAATTCTATAGCCAACTTCCTGAAATTTACTTACAACACTGAATATGATGAAATCCATTATTTGGATGTGACATTGTGTAAAGATTTACTTAATGGTAGGTTTAAATCCAAACTGCATAGGAAATAGATTTATTCTAATTCATATTTGTATTTCAGTAGCAATCATCCTTTCCAAAAAAAAGAGGAGTATAGTAAATGGGCAAATGGTTTGAGCTGCCCATATGATTTCTACATATGAAGCTCTAATAGATGCGATAAATTATATTGAAGGGCTCTTTTTAGAATGAGATTGCCCTGATTCTTTAGTTATAGGTTTAATGGAAAAATATTGGTGTGATGAGATACTAAATGTGTCCCGTTTTAAGAACCAATGATAGAACTGCTGATTCAAGATGAAAGTTGTGATAGAAATATTGATAATAAAAATAATAGTGGGCATCCCTAGTATTGGGGTGATCTTAAAGGCTAATAGGTATTTTAACTGTTCTTCAAGAGGGCTGATGTACCTAGTCTATTGCAAGGTTTGTTTTTCCTATTATGTTAGGAAGACAGAAGGAGATTTAAAATCAAGGGTTTATGAACATGATTGAAACAAAAGCATTATTTAGTTATTTTCAGGACCGTGAACATAGCAGTTTTCTTTTTCATGTTTGGAACAGGTATACATTATCCCATGAAGGCAGAAATGGGTAACATCATCTTCTTTCGGCTGTTTCCATTAGGGGTCGCCACAGCGGATCATCTGTTTCCATTTCTTCCTGTCCTCTGCATCTTGCTCTGTCACACCAACCACCTGCATGTCCTCTCTCATCACATCCATAAACCTTATCTTAGGCCTTCCTCTTTTCCTGTTACCTGCTAGCTTCATCCTTAGCATCTTTTTCCCAATACACTCAGCATCCCTCCTCAGCACATATCCAAACCAGCGTAATCCTGCCTCTCTAGCTTTGTCTCCAAACCTTCAAACCTGGGCTGACCCTCTAATATACTTATTCCTAATCCTGTCAACCCTTGTCACACCCAGTGCAAATCTTAACATCTTTAACTCTGCCACATCCAGCTCTAACTCCTGCCTTTTTATCAATGTCAATGTGTCCAACCCATATAACATAGCTTGTCTCACTACCCTCTTGTAGACCTTCCCTTTCACTCTTACTGGTACTCGTCTGTCATAAATCACTCCTGACACTCTTCTCCACCCACTCCATCCTGCCTGTACAATCTTCTTCACCTCTCTTCCACACTCACAATTACTCTGAACTATTGATCCCAAGTATTTAAACTCATCCACCTTCGCCACCTCTACTCCTTGCATCCTCACCATTCCTCTATCCTCCCTCTCATTCACACACATATATTCTGTCTTAGTCCTGCTGACCTTCATTCCTCTTCTCTCTGGAGCATATCTCCATCTGTCCAGGGTCTCCTCCACCTGTTCCCTACTCTCACTACAGATCACAATGTCATCTGCAAACATCATAGTCCACGGGGACTCCTGTCTGATCTCGTCTGTCAACATGTCCATCACCATTACAAATAAGAAAGGGCTCAGAGCTGATCCTTGATGTAATCCCACCTCCACCTTAAACGCATCAGTCACTCCCACCGCAGACCTCACTTCTGTCACACTACCCTCGTACATATCCTGTACCACTCTTACGTACTTCTCTGACACTTCCGACTTCCTCATACAATACCACAACTCCTCTCTAGGCACCCTGTCATATGTTTTCATGTGGACACCAGAAAGCAGAAATGGGTAACACTGCTCAAATATCAGGAACCGTACTGGCAACTACACTTAAATGCAACTTCCCCCAGGCCTTAATGTCCAATTGTCCTTAGTTCCAGTTTTAAAATTATGAGCAGTTAAGCTGTAACCTTGAGATGTTTTGGTTAGGGATAAAATATTTTTTGAGTTTCTGTTTTTTTTCTTTTCTTTTGTGGCTTGTCAGCATTCAGTGTTATGAAGACTGACATTTTAACAGGGCGCCATCCACCTTATTGCATGAGAAGCACATTGTCCTAATGCATTTGTCTCCTCTACTGCCCTTATCCCATCTGGCATCTTGAATTTATTTTATGGTAGCAGAAGTCATGTTACTAGGAGAACTAGTCTGGGGCATCTAAAATCCTCACCCTAGCTTGTCTTCAACTTATACAGAGTGCACATAGTGATGATGTGAGGTCAGGGGTTGCAGGGATGTTCAATTGACCCAGTCATGTGGGGCACACTAGACAGATAGATAGATAGATAGATAGATAGATAGATAGATAGATAGATAAAATAAAATAGAAAACAAAAAGCAGATAACAGTTACTCAGAAGCAAATAATACTTAATATGTATACAAAGCTGTGCAGCTGTGCTCATTAAATAATTTTATTGTTTGAGTAGTCATTCTGTCACCTTAGTTTTATTCCTGGAGCCAGTAACTTTGAGTGATTAGAAGCTCAGGAAACACACACACACACACACACACACACACACACACACACACACACACACACACACACACACACACACACACACACACACCTACACCTACACCTACACATACACACACACACACACACACACACACACACACACACACACACACACACACACACACACACAAAGACATTCCCATTTCCTCTTAACAATAATGTGTACTGTTGACAGGGAAAATTAATATAATCACCATGTATAGAAGCAGAAAACTAAAAATAAAAATTTCATTCATATTTACTATATAGGAACTGAGACAGGAAAATTTACACCCTCTGACTTCACATCTCAAGGGAACACCCATCATAGTCTAGCATCCGGGCAGGTTATGGCATCAGCTGCAACAGCACTGTTATTTGGTATTCCTATTTTCACATGTAGTCATTTCCTAATGAGAATATAAGATTACAACAGTCACTAGTCATCAACAAACTTCTTAAAATTGTGGGAACGGAATACTGATGCCATATTCAGTTTTATCAAATGGTGAACAACCAGTGTCACTGCACTATACAAGGGTAGCCTCTTTACAGTTTCAGCTAATTATAAGCCCACTAGGCTCACTAGCTTTATATGCAGCGCCATGGAATATATCATAACAGAACTCATTTTTGCTGACATAGGCAATTTAACTGATCTGGGCCATGCTCAGTTTAGTTTTATAAAGGGCAGGTAATGCCTCCTGAAACTAGTAAATGTCTTTGAAAAGGTTGCCAAGGCTGTGGAGAGTGGTGTTCATGCTACTTACTGTGACCTGGCCAAAGTGTTTGACTCTATCTCCCATTACTGAAAAGTTTGACAAACTTAATGCAACTCCCTGTGATAACCATTGAATTACACCTGTTTGACATTTATTTTCTAGACATCCAAGCCAATATTCCTGAAGTATAGTTGATCATGTTTGCTAACAACTGCAGACTGGGAGCTGTTTTATCTGCTTGTCCACTGATACTAAACTGCTACAGAAAGGTCTAGAATATGGCGTTCCTATTACGTTATCGAAGTTCTGAAACTTCGAATGACATAAGGTCGAACCCTTATGGTCAAAGTTTCAGAAATTCAATGTGTAAAAAAAAATAAAACAAATAAACAAAGAATTGTGTGGGGGTTAGGTGGGCATTGCGTATTTAATTTTTTGTTTTTTAACATTCGAATACTTGAAACTTCGAACATCTGAGTTTGATGTTCTCAATTTTGAAGTCTCAAGTATTCAACAACATAATAGGAACCCTAGAATATGCACATGCCTGGTATATTGAAAAAAGATCTCAAACTAAATGTTCAAAAAGTACAACACAATATTGTCTGGCAAAAAATCTGCCCCCCACGTCTTGATATAAATGGTTCTCCTCTTCAAACAGATGCAGTCATAAAAAACCTGAGTAGTTATGTGGATAAATCTCTTCTTCAATCATCATGTTTTCGCTATAGTCAAGAAATCCTCCTATATGATCCAGTTAATTTCCACGGGAGTATCTTCAAGCTCCAGAGAAGTCATCTTAACTACTGTACTCTTCCCTTATCAGACCAATCATCAAGTACAATGCCCCCTTTTATTTGTAGAAATCTGTGCATATTACTCAACTAGAAAGGCCCAATCATTTTTAACCAAAAAAAATGGCCTTAAGTCTTTCAACTATAATGATAGATTAGCACAATTCTCATTTTGCTCAGTTGCCTATTGGTTGCTCCAAAGTAATCTTTACCTCACTTTTGTGGGAAGAATGACCCAGTCTTCTTTCACTTATTATTTCTTCCCAAAATCAGTGGTTCTACAAATAGTGGTACTGGGGACCCAAATGTACACAAACCAATAAACAAGACTCACTGGAGGGATAGGTTCCTAACTCAATGTACTCCCAGCCTATGGAATAAGTTACCACTACAGGTCAAGCAAAGAACAACTTCATATGATTATAAGGCTAGTGTTGATGACTTGATAGGCAGACATAATTTTGCACCAGAGTTATCCTGTACAGCCCTTCCTGATTTTGGAGCAGGATATTATTATGTATTTGTAAAGGGTGCCAAGCAGTTTTAAATGTGTCTTCTGAAATGTGTATGTAATTAAGCCATTTCTGGTCCCTTTAATCACCCACCTAATATTGTTCTATGTTTGTAAGTTAAACATTTGACAACAGAACTGTATGCAAAAAAAAAAAAACATATTTTAGGAAATATTAGTGAGCTCATATTGTAACAATTTATAGTAAATTATGCTGTGCCAGAAAGTGCAGTGACTCAGAGAAAGAATGACATGTTAAATGGTCACTCTTTCTTAGATGCAGAGTGGCACTGAATTGAGAATAATAAAGTAAAGAGGTGCAATGTTCTGCCTCATTTATTTAATTATTATGTGCTGTCACTGCAAATAATTCACTCATGTAAGTGTACATGTTTAATTGCATCACATGTAGCCATGTAAGTATTTTTGTGCAATCCATGTAGTTGGGCCATGCAGTTAGTTGAGTGTTATCATTAGAACCTATTAGAAGCAACTATTCAAATTCCTCATATGTCTGAAATGAACCCTTGGTTCCCAAATTAGCTCTGGTATGTATCACGTTTCTTGACTAGTCAGCATTTGCTGAAGTGTAGAAAAGTTATTAATGTAAACTTGTAAGCAAGTTGTCCCAGCTCTAATATAGCCTCATGTCATTCTGTTTAGCAATGATTATTCAGGTGTTCCCTTGAGTCCTCTTTTCATTGTAATCAGAGCCAACACTGGAAAAAATGTACAACAGATGCTACTGAAACTGTTCTGGAAATGAGAAAGATGAAGCCATGAACTTATCTAACAACCAGTGATGTGGCAGTGTAGCACTACTGACTTCCCTTTTGCTCCAAACACATTTTAACAACTTTTGTGATGAGTTTTGGCCAAGTTGGGATCCACATGTATCTCAAAGCAATCCCTGTCAAGTTCCTTTTCCACTGAGTCTTTTGGAATACGCATTTATTGTCTAATCCCTAAGGTACCTCTATTTGTTAAAAAAGAATAAAGGACAGCATGTGGTTTAATGCTATTAAATATGAATTAATATGAAAACACTGCATAATTATGCTGAGTGGGTAGTACGATTCACTTTTTTTCCCCTTTGAATGTACTACACTTAATGAAAAATAGAATATTAAAGGAAAGGAGGAGTCTTGTCAATGGTGAGGGTTGTGGATTACAAATGAATGCAACAGGATATAATTTCTACTGTTATCAACATTAGATGCTACAGTTCTATTGATAGACATATAAACAACTAGAAGGAGGCAATTTGACCCATCACACATGCCTTCTACTGCAACTGGATTTATGCTACTGGCCTCCTCATATCACTGTTGCATAACTCTGTATGCATATTATTCACATCTACTCCATGTTTTGATATCCTCTGCAACTCAATCCATAGGAGAATTCTGTGCATCATAACACTCTCCTAAAAGTAAATTCTTCTGCTATCTTACTTAACTCATTCCCTCCAGTACAGCTCTTTTGAGTGTGTATCTTTAGTTTCCAGTGGGACTTGGCTTGAGCCTTGAAAAAAATTAAGTTATCACTTTACAATTCTAACAAATATTCATATCTCTGGAACCATAAATGCTACTGGAAAACTGTAAATGGTAAACTACTCAGGATAAATTAATCTTTAAACTGGTGGCATTTGTTCAGTTTGATGCTTTAAACTGGATTTTATAAACCAAAGTAAAGGCAGTCGATATTAATTTTGTAATGTTGTATAAACAGCTTATGATATCTCAGTAACCATTCAAGCAAAACACATACTGCCAGCAGAATTTTCTTCATACAGCTGTGAGCTTTTATATGAGGCTATGCAGTTTTATGTTATCTGAATGTTAAGATATTTATAGAAATATGAAAATGATTCCAATATAATTAAACAGTATACAAATAGTATTCATTACATCTTTAGCTGCATTAGACCAAGGTCAACTATCAATACAATTGTTTTTACAATCATGTATGCTTTAAGATGAAATCTTCTGATACCTTGTTTGTAACCTGGCTTTGGAATTATTAATGCAAAGATGAACAAGCAATATTTGACACCTAGAGGCATCAGTAGGAGGTAACTGCAAAACACCTGGAGGTGCACTCAGCTGTAATGAGTTAATAATCCCATTTAATAGCACACATATAACCCCTTCTATCTCTACTGTCATTGCTGAACAGAACGTTTACAAATATTAATTTTATGATGAGTATTATATAACCTTTTACTTTGAAAATGGCCATGAATAGCAATAAAGGCAATGAGATGTCTTAGTAGCTTAGTTCAACATACCTCCAGCCACACCTCACTATCACAATAAGGCTATGACTGACATTTCAGGATGTGAAACTAGAACTCACAATCTTCTGATCAATATGCAGTTTCTTAACTACCCTTTAATTGTCATGCATACACCTGCAGAAATTTCTAATACCTTCTTTATAATTGTTTTATGTTTTTATGCTTTTGCTGTCCATGTTAGCCTTCTTTGGCCATAGTTCTCTTTCCATGTAAAACCCAATGTGGTATTCATGCTGGCTAGGAGAATTTTGCCCAGGATGCCAGGGCACTTCCCCATTCTTTATTGATGGTCACTAGGTGATGCAGGAGGGCTGTCACTTGATAAAGAAAATCCAACATGGCAGGAGCAATTGACAGAGAGAATCAGGCCTCAGGGAGAAGTGGAAGGGTGTTCCAAAAAGAAAATAATGCTACATAAGATCTAGTAGTGACTATTTGTGGTATCAGGGATCTGGATGACTGTCTTACAGAATTTGGTAAGTAAAAATAAGCTAGGAGAATTGAAGGCTATGCAGTGGAGCATATATGTGGTAAAGATCTTTGGACAGGTGGAAAGAGAGTGTAACAGAAGGAGAGGGATCATATATGAACAGTGGAGTAGCCGGTTTTAAGGATGTGCTTTATTGGGTTACAGAATGAATAAATGGAGAAGTTAGCAGATGGTATCTAGTGTTGGAAAAAACGTATGCAGCTGCTGTTGCTGGAAGCAGGGGTCAGTATTGAGAAGGGGATGTGGAAGATATGCAGAGGTGCCAGACAGGAGGACAGAGACTTGGTGGAAAATACTTGTAATAAGATTTAAAACACAGAAAGATCAATAAATGGGCGTGTATTTTGTTTTGGAGAATATTATTATGCCCATAGGATTCAAGATAGTAGAAATAAAGGCATTAATTCATAAAGGCAACAAGACATTTTATGAAGTTATTTTTGAAACATTTGCTTTAGCAGAAAATGGAATTAATGAATGTGAAACAAGTAAGGACTATGCTTGGAAAGACATTTTCAAAATGTAAACATGCAGTTAAAAATGATGGTGCAGTTCAGAATAACTGAGGTGGAAGAAAGTGAACTTAAGATATGTTCGGTAGATTTATGTGGCTTTGAAAACTGTATAAAAAATAAGTTGCACCATGTGGTAAATTGAAAGAAGGGAAGCATTATATCTTGGGGTCTATATTAGAACATCAAAGTTTCAAAACTTCGAATGTTTTAATATTGACCCCTATTCACCAAAAGCTGAAAATACCGAAGCAACAGAAAACCAAATTTTTTCCTAGGGAAAGAATTTGGTTGCCCATTTCTGTTGCTTCAGTATTTTCAGTGCTGTTGTGGAAAGTTACGGGTCAGGTTCAGGTAAGTGTGCGATTGAGTGCGGGTTAGGTTAGTTAGGGTTAGGGTGTGGATTAGGTATGTGTGCGATTGTGTGGACATGAGGGTTAGGGCGGGTTAGGTGAGTTAGGGTTAGGGTGCGGGTCACGTAAGTGTTCAATTGTGTGGATGTGAGGGTTAGGGCAGGGTAGGTGAGTTAGGGTTAGGGCAGGGCGCGGGTGAGGTGAGTGTGTGATAGTGACAGACCTTAGCTTTAGGGTTTGAGTTAAGGAAAGTGGATAATTAGTGGTGTGTGTATAGTTTAGTGTAGGGTTAGGTGTAAGATTTTAGGTGTATGTGTGTGGATTGCTGTTTGTTTGGTGTGCTTGTGTTGTGTGTATGTGTTTTGGAACAGCAAATTTTTTCCCTAGGAAAAAATTTGCTGTACTGTATGCTTGATGTTTTCAGCTTTCGCTGAATAGGGGTCGATATTGGAACATTCAAAGTTTTGAAACTTCGATGTTCTAATATAGACCCATATCTTGAGGTCTACTGAAAGCATGACTTTTTTTCTCTGTGGATTTGTCTAATTTAATTCAAGTGAGTACCAAAAGGAGATGTGGCCTGTTTGGGGAGTTTGGTCATTCCAGAAAAAAATTGTAAGCCTTGTTGTAGGAAATATGAGAGTGAAGATCGTTTTTGGTTTGACTGCCAAATGATTAATGAAGGAAGGAATTATGGTGAGAATAATAGGGAAGAGCAAATAGGAACAAGGAGGTGGGACAAGAATACGGTGCTAAAATTAGTGATGAAAATATAAGTGAAAGTGTGATGGAAGAGTTTAAAAATACACAGGGAACGATAACAAATAATGAACAGAGACCTAGTAATGAAGAAGGAAAACAGTCGCTATCAGAACACAAGATTGGGATCTTGGTGACTGAAGAAGAAGAGAGAGTGGAATGTTCTGAATCAGAAAAAAAATCGAGGGAAGAATGAGGGAGGGTGAGGGGGAGAAAAATGAAATAAAGAAGTGCATCAGAATTCAAAACAAGTATAAAGTTAGCATAAGTGCTGTGTCTTTGAAAGTAAATAGCATGAAACATTATGTAAGAAAAATGGTGTTTGGATAGTGTAGAGGAATGGATGATAATGTGATTTATTTACTTGATATAGGATGTATAGTATAGAACAAAGAAAATGGGTAAAGTTTGAGATAATATATGGAAACAATTATTTGGATAATAGGTAAACATTTGCATTCAGGTGTGGTAGTTTTATTAAAAATGAAATTAAGGTATCAGATATAATAGCGGTAGCAATAGGGAGAAGTTTAATAAGTGATATAAGAAGAAAACAAAAGGTGACAATGTTAACTATGATCGATATACAAACAATAAAAATGAAAGCACAGAATTTTCTGAAGAGCTACAGCAATGTGTGATGGGAAATATCACAATTGTTATGGTGAGGTATTTGTAACTGTATTTAAGGAACGAGAAAGGAAAATAGCACAGGAAATAAAAATGGTTAAAGAAATGATGACAAATGAAAAATGAAAAGTAGACAGAGAAATAGGCTACACTTATCAAATAGATGTACTGCAGATGGAGATTATGTTTTATTTCCAGAAGACCTGAAGGAGATAAGTGACGGCTGTAAGTATCCTGGGTAATTGAGGATAATGAGAATATAATAAAAGATGCAATGTCTTTAAAATATTTACAGTGTGAACCATAGGGATGGGATGTCTAAAATGAGAAAATAATTATGGGAATATAATATGGCAAAGAAACCTTTTTTACTAATTTGAGGAATTAGGTCCCACTAGGCCAGAGATCTCTGTTCAAGGGAAACCTGAGGTAGTATTCAAACTGACTAGGACAAGTTTGGCAAGAGTACCTGGGAACTTCCCCTGCTTGTCATTGTTGTGAGTAGAACCCATTTTGCACTAGCATTTCTTGTTTCCATTCCAGGTGCAGAGATGGCCCAGAGGAACAGGGAGGCAGATGGAGCCATAAGATGATGATGGGGTGGTGAGAGAAATGGAGGAAAAAACAAATACTGAGATGAGAGAATGTGTGCAGGATTCTAAGGAGATGTTTCAAAGAAATCTGTTTTATGGAGATGAGTCAGCAAATGATGAATATATAATTGCAAACATCTAGTCGGAAGGGTTGTGGAATGATTTACTTAAAGAAATGGTAATGTAGAGTGAGTCAGAAAAATGAAAGAGATGTTTCGGGGGGGGGGGGCATTATGGAAAAAATACAAAAGGAAGAGGCAGAGACAATCCTGGAGAACAGTGGTGAGATGGAAAAAAACATATGTAGAGAAAGTAAAATAAAGCAAAAGGGGAGTAGCAGAAAAGAAGGCAGAATAAAATGTAAAACAAAACTACATGGTAGGGATTCAAAGTAAAGAAGAACAAGAAATATACAGGTATGAAGTGTGGGACAATTTAATAGCTCCTTTGGTTGTAAAAGCACATGAGGTAAGAACATTTATTCTTTTTACCAAAGAGGCATTTCATGACATCATATCTGAGATCGTTTTTTGATGGAAAATTTTGTTGGAGAATATGAAACAAAAAAAAAACAATGAAAGAAATGATATGTATATATATATATATATATATATATATATATATATATATATATATATATACATATATATATATATATATGTATGGGCCCCCTTCAAAACATCTAAAACCCATAGCATCTAATTTCATAACATCGAGATCAGAACATCTAAAACCCATAAAATCGAATTTCATAACATCTAAAATGTATAATATGTAATAGTGTATCAGCACATATGTAAATGTTATACTTTAATCTGTTAATCTTGTGTTATCACTATGAGATGTTATATTTTTTCATTTCTATAGTTATTATCTATATAGTGTAGGAATTAATACTCTTTATATAGTGTTTATTTTTCCATTCTGTATGTGTTTTTTTAGATCATACAGATCAGTGATATACGCATTATGTGTACATTCTTTATGGTGATCATGATACAGTGGGGTTAAGAAATTAACTTTTTTCCACTGTAGTGTGATATCAGAGTTGATATATTTAATTTACGGGGGGGTAAGAGCCCCCCACATGGGGGGTTCAGGGGGCTTGACCACCTGCAGAAACATAGTAAAATGTATTTTTGGTAGTTTGGTGTGGAGGAAATGTTATTTTTATGTTGCTTGTAGTGTTCAATGTTCTGATGCACATTTTCGATGTTATGAAATTCGATGTTATGGATTTTAAATGTTTTGAAGTAGATATATATATATATATATATATATATATATATATATATATATATATATGTGTGTGTGTGTGTGTGTGTGTGTGTGTGTAAATTCACTACTAAATCCCGAAACCGCGCAATACCGACACTGAAAATACCAACGCCCAGAAGAACAAAACTACAGAATACCAAAAACAACAAAACAACAAAATAAATCCCCAATAACAACATGTAAGCAGGGAAGCGAGCCTCACTTCACCCCCCCAACCCCCACAACTTAAATATACCTACTCCGAGATCGCACTACAGTTGGGAGAATGGCAAATTTACCTTTAAGCACTATATGGCAATCTCCATTATGTTCCGTCGGGATTCTGAAGTTTTGTTCTTCTGGGCGTTGGTATTGTGGGCATGGGTATTGTGCGGTTTTGGGCATTCTTAGTGTTCTCATATATATATATATATATATATATATATATATATATATATATATATATATATATGTATATATATATATATATATATATACGTATATATATATATATATATATATATATATATATATATATATATATATATATATATTATCCCTGTTCTATTAACACATGCAGATGACATAATAATTGAAAAAAAACTAAATTTGGATAAAAGAAGTAATCATTTGCATAACTGAGTGTCTAGATGTGATAAGGATGGCCTTATATAAAGAGAAAAGTACAGGTTTAGGTGATATAGCAAAGTTGGGGAGTATACATTTTACAATGAATGAAATTTCTGTGTTAGGTATAAAATTTGTGAATAAAAATATAACTAGAACTGAATGTGAAAACAATAGAATAAGTAAAACAAGCCTGTCTTTTCTGGAGAATATATAAATTATCATTCAGAAAAAAAGGCTTAGCTGATAAATTCACTGATAGGAAAAATAGCATACTTAGCAAAATTTATTTATGTTGCCAAAGTATTTGAAAATGAACTACTGCATCAATATATATATATATATATATATATATATATATATATATATATATGTATACATATACATATATATATATGGATTCCATACATTTGGTCGAATTACATTTAGTCGAAAATTATTCCAGGCATTTCACTTCGCTGAAAGCTCACTTGACTGAAAGCTCACTTGGTTGAAGTTCATTTGGTTGAAAATGGAATATAGCCTCTGCCCCACTGCAGTGCAACCCTGGAGTGAGAATATTAAATAAGGGGGGTGTGGGGGGCACAGGCCCTCGTGAGGGGCATAACCCCCCACATTATGCAAATAGTTTTTACTAAAGATATATATATATATATATATATATATATATATATATATATATATATATATATATATATATATATATATATATATATATATATCAATGCATTTTTAATAGATATACCTTCTTAAAATAGTGAATTCATTAAAATTATGTGGGGGGCTACACCCCCCACACCCACCATTGTGGGGGGATGTGCCTCCCACACACCCCCTTATTTAATATTTTCACTCCAGAGTTGCATGTAATGGGGCAGCGGCTATTTTCCATTTTTGACCAAATGAATTTTGACCAAGTGAGCTTTCAGTCAAGTGAGCTTTCAGTGAAGTGCAATACCTGGCATAATTTTCGACTAAGTGTAATTCAACCAAATGTATGGAATCTATATATATATATATATATATATATATATATATATATATATATATATATATATATGTGTGTGTGTGTATGTGTGTGTGTGTGTGTGTGTGTGTGTCTGTGTGTGTGTGTATGTGTGTGTGTGTGTGTGTGTGTGTGTGTGTGTGTATATATTTTTTTTTCCATTTTATATAGGGTATATATACCCTATTTTATATAGGGTACTTGATTAAACTCAGTAAAAAGAGGAATTTTGTATGTAAATAAAGAAGATTGAGGTTTAGAGTTAATTGACCAAGTGGTATATGCTGCTTCATTAAATTTGAAGAAAGTGTTAAAGTGGATAAATGAACAATATGAGAGATTAGCAGTAAAATTGTATAAATGTAAGTATGATACATTTTGGGGTATGGTAAAACAGAGAAAAAGTGTGTATAAATGAAGAAACAAAATGTTGCAAGAAAAAAATATTTTTGTGGAAAATGAAAATTGATGATATAGAAAAAGAAAAGTATGGTATAAGGATGTAATGCTAAAACTATGTAAAACTATGGGAAATCTAACAGATGAAAAATTAAAGATATAAAAATAAGAAGCAAGTGATGTAATCAGAAAGCAGAATGTCAAGATTTTTTGTGTAGACTGGTAGTAGATAAATTACCAGTAAAAGGAAATATGCAACAGAAGAAGAAAAGTAATAAAAATATGCTTGCATTATCAAGAATAGACAGCTATGGAACATGTGTTTTTGAAATGTAAAAGAGCAAAAAAGTTACAAGGAGAACAATGAAAAGAAGATCGTTTTTAAGATATAAAAGAAATGAATAAAATTGACTTGGATATGATTAAGTATGGCTATTATGATAATAGAAGTAAATAATATGTTAAAAGTATATAAAAAGTTATTTTGAATATATGGGTTATATGGAATGAAAGAATAGATGAAGTTATCTTTAATGGTAAATGGATTTTAGCAACAACAGTCAGTAAAGTCAGATGCTGGTTATGGATAAAAGAGTGGGGCTGTAATTGGGATAAAAATTTAGTATGATTGTAAAGGAAATTATGAATGTATGTAAACAGATTTGTAAATCGATATATTCCTACATTTGTAAATATACGTAAATATGTTGTAAATAAGAGTTCTTTTTGGATATAAATAAAGGATACCTACTCTTTGGGGGACAGGAAGCGAAGCACAGGACTCTCTGGAGCTACTAGGTGGCAATGAAGGGCTGCTACTACAGTTCCTAGAATTCCATGATTAAGAAGAGTACAGCAGAGCTGGAGACAGCAGCAGAAGAAAACTTACTGAAGGAAGGAGATGAAATAACTGTCAGAGAGCTGGAAAATGGGGGGGGACTATCAGACACAAGTGCTGATAAGTTTGATGAACAAGGTATAGCCAAAGCAGAAGTGTAGGTAGTTCAACCAGATCTCTGGACCAGTACTATGAAGCAACTCCCAACCCTCTCAGTGAACAGCATGGAAAAAAGCACTTCACTGTAATAAGCTAATCTCTACATTGTACGCAAATGCCTTCTTACAGTTATATCTATGCCCCACCCCCCGCTATTCTGTTGAAGAGCAAAACCTGAAAAAAAAAAAAAGGATGATCCTTCTACTGGCACACCTACCAGGTGGGTGGAATCATAATATGCCTTTCCCCTTCTCTCATACCCCAGTGATTCAGGTTACATTGTGGTGCCCTGCCTCCAATCCTCCTTCAATATATTTTATTTAAAAATAATAATTTCTTCTTTTAAACTACAGAAAATTGTTTGCTACAGATGCAACAGTTTCTCCTTAGTCTGCATGGAGTGCTACAATTCTCATGTTTTAGTTAAAAAAAACTATTCTTTTTAAACTGAAGCAAACTGCTTGCTATGAATGTAGCAAACAATTGTTATGGTTTATATCATGCCTGCATGGAGTGCTTTTAAACTGCAACAAACTACTTTAGACCACCACAGAGTGCTACTGCACTCAAGTTTGACTGAAAATACAATACTGGTTTTAAAACCAATACTGTATGAAAGAAACATCAGGGTTATGTGATCACATCTCCCCTCCCAGTACTTTGAACCAAGGGAGTTGCCCCTCATGCCCCACATTAGCTATGCTGCAGAGCCAAAGGAAGGAGAAGAAGCTACACAGAGTGACATGGTAGAACAGAGTATTACATGAAGAAGAAACTGAGAGAGGAGAAGGGAATTACTTGCATCACACCACCAGTCTCACATAGACTTATGAAACCAGCACCAGCAAAAAACACACATAAATACATGAAAACATATTCGTAGGCTATAAATAAAAATCTGCAGAAGCAACAGAGACCTCTAAAGCAGACATCCAAATAACTTCCACCCCCCCAACACAAACCATGAAACACATACTTCACAAAACCAGTGTGCCACACAATCACAACCCTTAAGGCAAAATAACATACCAAACACACTAGTAATAGGTGACTCTACAGTTAGGCACACTGACATCCCACTCACTAGGCTGAACAAGGAGAAGGTTACTGTTAGCTGCCTGTCGGGTGCCAGGATCTGCCACATAACACAAGCACTCAGGTCACTCCAAAGCAAGTACAAATATGACTCTGTTGTTGTCCATGTTGGTGTGAATGACCTGAGCCGTACCTCCCTGGACTACACGAAAAGAGAAATGAAGAAGCTCTCTGATTACGTAGCCCAGGCTGGTATGAGCCTGACCTTGAGTAGCATCCTGCCCTCACCAAGAATGATACCACGGTATAAAGAAAAAAATTATCAATTTCAACAATTGGCTCAGCTTCTGGTGTCATTCAAAGGGGATCCAGTGTCTGTCAGCCTAGGATGACATGCTTGACAAGCCACGTTGCTTTGCTAGAGATGGCTTGCACCTGTCACCCTTAGGCTTTCAAATACTGGCCAAGGCTCTTGCCACCCCCATAGTGCCTTTTTTAGGCAAGGCTCAAAAGACAAACCCACTGCCGTAAATAGCACAAGTAACAAAAAACTGAGGGTAATGCTACTCAATGCCAGAAGTCTAAACCTCAAAATGCATGCACTTGAGGCACTCCTCAGTATGGAGAAAACTGATATATGTGCAGTAACAGAAACGTGGTTTAAGGCTCCAGAGAGCACCCCAGTACTACCAGGCTACAACTCATACCATACATTTCGGCCACAAAACCCGGACCAAAATACAAAAGGTGGGGGGGTATCAATATTCATCAAGGATACCCACACCTCCAGGTTAGTGGCACAGAACGATGCTTCAGAGTTCATCCACATGCAACTAACAATGGGCAGAACTGCTGTTCAAATTATAGCTTGCTACAGATCACCCACCATGTCCCAGGACCCCCACTCCGCATTCCTGGAAACAATGGGAAACATAAAGGTCCTACAAAACACCTTGATATTGGCTGATTTCAATTACCCAAACATTAACTGGGAGAACTACTCAAGTACAAACTCTCTTGCCCACCATTTCCAAGAATTTATAAACTCAAATGCCCTAGATCAACTGGTCAACACCCCCACCAGAGGTGACAACATATTGGACCTGACCATCACCAACATGGGTGACCGGTGTTCCACACTGGAAGTCAACCCCTCTCTGGTTAGATATGACCATAAACTAATCACTCTGAATATCCACATTCCGCCACCACCCCCGGTCAAAGAAACCACTGTGATAAACTTTTCAAAAGCAAACTTCATGTTACTTAAGACCAAGGTGGAAGTTTCAAAGCCCTCATGCCGAAGGATAATGCTGTCCAAGCTGCAAAATCCTTTACTAATGCACTCTACGGGCACCTGCAAGAATGCATGGATCATGCTATCCCAAACAAAACCAAGACTCACTCCTCCAAGAACAGGAAACCAGTCTGGTGGACCCCTGCCATAAACCAGCTATACAATAGAAGGAGGAAACTAGCATAGAAAAGAGTAAAATCCCAAGAAGGGAAGACATCCTTGATCAGTATCAGCAAGAAACTATGTTCCCTCATAAAATCATCCAAGGCTAGCTTCAAAAGAAAAATTGCCATGGACTCCAAAGATAACCTCAAGGCATTCTTTAGCTTTGTCAAGAATCTAAGTGGCAATTCTCAGATCTGCTCGGAGTTAGTGCAGAATGGCACAAAATATACTGAACTGACTGATATAGCAAACATCCTGGCAGACAGGTTCAGTGCAAACTTCACCCCCCTCTCACCCTCAAAAGGTCCCATAACTATACAAGAAGAATGTAGTGCCCCTGAAATCACAGACACTCAGGTTAAAACAGCCCTCTCCAAAGCCAAAAACACAGCATCAATGGGACTGGACGGTGTCCCAGGCTGCATACTACACAAGCTCAAAGATGAACTAACCCCTCACCTAAACACACTGTTTAAACTTAGCCTCTCCACAGGCTACATGCCCACAGAGTGGCGCACAGCAATGGTTATTCCACTCCACAAAGGTGGAGCCACAACAGACCCTGGGAACTATCACCCTATAAACCTGACTAGCTTGGTCTGCAAAGCTATGGAGCACATCATCATGGATCTCATTAACAGAGACATTGGAAACCTCCAAACACTGGACCCTACCCAGTTCAGCTTTGTTAAGGGCAGATCATGCCTCCTAAACCTGGCGGACTTCTTTGAGACAGTTACCAAGGCTATAGATGATGGAAATGTGGTCCACACAGCCTACCTAGGCCTTGCAAAGGCCTTTGACACCATTCCCCACTCAGGTAATATAGGCAAGCTCACCAGCCTGAACATAAGCCCCTACGTCATGAGATGGGTTGCCAACTGGCTCACTGACAGAACCCACATGGTAAGAGTTGCAGGAGCTAGGTCTGACTCTAAACCGGTTACAAGTGGCGTTCCCCAGGGCTCAGTCCTAGGACTGCTCCTGTTCGGCATATACTTCTCAGAGGTACAGGCAAGCACAGGAGGACTATGGCTGACCAAGTTTGCAGACGACTGCAAACTATGGGCTATAATTGACACTTCGGCTGACACAGACATCCTCCACAAGGGTCTCACTGAGACAGATACCTGGTGTGAAAACCATGGCCTCAAGCTAAATGCCAAAAAGTGCATAGTCATCCCCTTTGGAAAAAACAAAGTACTCACAAACTACTACATAGGTGGTATCCCGCTAAATACGGAAGATGTAATAAGGATCTGGGGACCCAAGTAGATAGTAACCTCTCCTTTGATAATCACATTGCCAAAGTGGTTAGAAAATCCTTCTATGTGGCCCACCTAATCACAAAAGGGTTTGCATCCAGATCGAATGAGGTCATTGGGCCCCTCTATGCATCACTCATCAGACCCATCATAGAGTACAATGTGCCATTTGGGATGTACCTTACAAGACACCTGCAACAACTGGAAAGACCACAGAAGTACCTCACCCAGAGGATCACTGGCCTCAAGCAGATGCCCTATGCAGCTTGACTGAAGAAACTCCAGCTGCACTCGGTTGCATAACGCCTACTCAGAGGTGATCTCTACCTGACATACAAGGCCATGTCCAACCCAGAATTGATGGACATGCTCCACCTCAAGAAAATCCTATCCCCTCGAGCCACATGCTCCAGGGATCTAAACCTCACCACAACAATAAATAGGATGTGCTGGAGGAATAGATTCCTGTCCCAGAGACTTCCCATGCTCTGGAACAAGATTTCAGTCTACATTAGGCATAACTCTTCACTAACCCTCTTCAAGAGAAACCTTGACGAGTGAATGGGAAACAGAAAGTTTACCCCAGGGATCACTTCAATGGCTCTGCTGGACAGAGGCACAGGGAACTAATCTAAGGGGGTGGTGAAAGCCAAGACATTTTGGCTAGGCTTATAAATGCCTTCGGGCAGATAGCCTAGTACCTACCTATGAACCTATGAAAATACAAACAACTGCTGGTGAAGGGAAAACAATTGAGATAGAGTAGCCAGTGTTTAGGGTTTCCTCTATAACAGGATTTTTTGTTACAAGGAAGAAGTTATGCAGATACAGCAAGGCAAGGAAGAATAGAAGAAGGAACTGGGAGGATACAAAGATTTGCAGTTTCATAACAGCCACAGGGAAGATGACCGGTGGTAAGAATAAAAAGTAAACATAATGGCAGTTTGAACAAATATGCCATTATTGATAATATTATTTTGTCACTAGGATTTAACATTAAAGACAAAAGTTAATTCATTAATTTTAGAGTTGAGCCGTTTTTGTGAAATCACAATTTAAAAGTTTTAACTTGGTGGAAATATTTATGACCAAGACTGAAGAAAATGCAGTAGCACTATAGAAAGACTATTTGTTTCAGAGCATTGGACTACAACTAAATACATCTGCAGTTTTGAAATTAAGATATGGATGAGCTTGAATTAAAACAGTTTTTTCTTTCACTGTATAGTAAAATTAAAAATAATATGTGATAAAAGAATGGACTAGTGATTGGGAAATGTAGGTCATAATGGATGTTAAGTGTTAAGACAGGTGAAGGCTGCCAACCTGGCCAGATTGAATTTTGTAGATAATTCTGTCATTTGTAAATATTAATATAAGAAACAGAGTTGTTTCTCTTAAATGGTAAAAAATGCTGTTAGATGTGGAACTGCAAAAATGTAACAACAGTGCACTCTGCTGTAACAAAGCTGACAATTCTTTGATGTCAAAACTTGGAGCCAATATTTCTGGATGAAGGAATTCTGCCTATTGTTTTGAGGCCAGAGTTAATGGCTAGAATTTGCATGTATAATTTCTTTTATTGCTCTGGTTGCTGACCAGCTGCAAGATCAAAGGGGTCATTAACCTCTGAGAGTCTGTTAGCCTGGGAACTGGAAAGAAATGATGTAATCTGAAATGAATCAGCGGTACTGTGTTATCAATTTAAGGACAGAAAGAATGAGAACATTAGAGCATTTGTCTTGAGAACATCCAAAATCACCAGCAATGTCTTGCTCTGTATGTAAGTAGGATTTAAGAACTTTGTTTTCACTTAGAAATAGCTAGGAATTAGCAAGATTAGATTAAGTGTTTTTCTGTGATGTCAGAACTTTTCTACAGTATTATTTTAAACATTTTTCTGTGATCTCTGATCTCTTGACTAGCACTGTGTAGTAAGAAGTATTGTTGTGTGTTTTTATTATTTATTATTAAATATTTTTAAACCTCTCAACTGTGGCTGTTTTGTGTAGAGATAATTTAAGCTCTAGAGTACATTGCATGTATATAGTGATACTGTACCAAGTCACTCCAAATAAGCTTTGCTGTTCAGTCACACTTACCATTTGGATAATAATACTGCACAATAATAATTGTACACCCTTTAATAAGGGCCTTTGAGTAGCTGATAAATATTAGCTGGGTGGTGGCAGTGATTTCTACTGTATAGTCTGGGTAAAAGGGACACAGCTGGAGAACCTGTGCCAGCCTTCCCCAGGAGTGTCTGTGTGGTTGTATAAAACTCTTATCTCAAAGTGTGTGTGTGTGTCAGCTACTTGGGCAGGGACAGGAAGCACTGGTTGGAAAGAGAGGGTGCTGGAGGTTTTAGCTTGCCCACTAGGCTGAGATGTGGACCCTATAGCTGTGCCAGTGGGAAGCCTTATTGGGGGACCTGGAGAGAAAGGGAGAAATCAGCCTTAGAATGACGGTGATCTATGTGTGCTCTTAAGAGAAATTGTACTTTACTGTATGTGTATTTATTATCCTTTCCCTATATGGACATCCCTCACTGGTGTTAGTGGTGAGGATTGAGGCTCCTTGATTGCTGGGCCAGTGCACGGGCATCACATATTAATTGTTTGGCAGTGGTGGGATATCCACACCACATATTGATTGGTTGGCAAATACTAATTGGTTTGTAGTGGTGTCGGTAGAGTGAATTCCTATAGCTTGTGTACAGTGATCTCTGAAATTGTTTTGTACTCTAAATCAGCCATGCAGTGAATACAGAGTTCAAATTACAATTGTTTTCCTTTGTTAGCTTAGTTAGTCAGGGAGAGCAGGCAGCATGTTAGCAGAGGAGTATGGAAAGCTGACAAGGAGCCAGCTGGCTGAGATGTGCTAGGCTAGGGGGCTGGTGCATGGAAACCTGACTAAGGCAGACATGAGTGCAGCTTTGGTCACAGCTGCATCAGAAAACAGCAACCAGGAGGATTATTAGACTGGCAGTGGAGATGTACCACACTCTAAAAATGGACAGCTCAACCTTTCTGCAGAGGACTTTAAAATCCATCTGGAGCTAAAGAGACTTGAGTTGGAGGTCAGGCATGTGGAAATAGAAGCAGCTGAGAGACTGAGATGTCTAGAGAGTGAGGACAATGAGAAACTGTGATGTTTGTAGGCTGAGGAGAATGAGGAACTGCTATGCCTGGAAGCTGAGGAAAAGGAGAGGCAGAGGCAGCATGAGAAGGAGATGCTGACTCTTTGCCAGAGTCGTGGAGGTAATGAGACCCCAAAAGCAAAAAAGGTCAGTAAATTTCTTCCGCAATTTAAAGAGGGGAATGATTTTGATTGTTTTATTCATATGTTTGAGAAGGTATGTAAACAGTATGATGTTGGCCAAAGGCTCTGGGTAGGTTCCTGACCCCCTTACTCCATGGTAAAGCTGAAACTGTGTTGCCTAAAAATGTTTGACGTTGACTGTTTTAATTATGCTATGGTTAAGAACCGTTTGTTAGAATTGTTTAAAATAACACCTGAAATGTATAGGAAAAAGTTTTTGTGAGCATAGACGCAAGGCAGATGAAATTTTGTGTGAATATGTTGCTGAACTGAGCACTTATTTTCATAGGTGGGTGAGTGGATGTCAGGTAACCACTTTTGAAAGGCTGGCGGACCTTTTGGTGAGGGAACAAGCCCTTTGCACTTTGCCTGAGGACATGAGGATCTGGTTAGCTGATAGACAACGTGCTACTTCAGATGAGTTGGGGAAGAAGGGAGATCTATACCTAGCAAGCAGGGCATCCCTGCACAGGAAAGGGACCCCCAGTACTGCTCATGGATCTAAAGGAACCCATGGTAGGCAGCACAGACTGCCCCAACAGAATCTTCCAGTAGCAGGGGAAGCCACTAGTCCAGGTACACATCCAGGACCTAGGGTTAAATGTTTTGAATGCAACCAGTGGGGCCATGTAGCATGCAAATGTTCACAGAGGCAAGGTGGGAAACAAAAGGTGAGAGAACCAGTAAGTGGGAAAGACAAAATGCCAGTAGTAGGTTGTCTTGTGACAGCAAGGGTACCAACCTACCACAAGAGGTTATATCCTATTGTAGTGGATGGAAAAGAGGTAATTTCTAAGAGAGACACAGCCTCTGACCTAACAATTGTGAAGCCTGGAATGGTTACAAAGTAGCACTACTTGCCTGGGCAGTCTACTCCAGTCAGAGCTTTAGGAGGGCACCATTTCAAATACCTTTGGCTAAGGTTCACCTTGACTGGGAGGGTGGAAAAGGAAACCTGCAAGTAGGTGTGTTTGAGGATATCCCTGCAGATGTCCTGATAGGGAATGATTTTGATAATGCAGTACCATGTGCTCATGCAGTTACACAGTCAGGCTTTGAGGCAAGCATGTGGATCTGGTAGCCTGGGGGGGACCCAGTCAGACTGCATGCTTGCAGCCAGGACTGGTGAGATGGTTACTTTGGGGATGGAGCTACTCTGTAGTAGTGAGACTGGAAGTGAGCTACTGCTGCTTGTGGGTACTGATGTTCCCTTGGACAGAGTGACTGCAAAGGTAGAGGTGAGTAGTAGTACCCATGCTGACAGTGAGGCACCACTGTCAGAGGATGCACAACTTCCTGTGGAAGGGGAGCTGGGAAGGGTTACAAAGAGAGATTTGAGACAGACTCAGCTCTCAGACCCTACATTGCAAGGCATGAGGCAGGTAGCTAGTGAGGCACCTGATTCTCAAGGGAAGGGGGAATCTGTATACTGGGACAAAGAGTTACTGTATAGAGAGTGGACCCCGGAGGGAGGGCTAGAAGGTGAGAGGGTACAATAGTTGGTAATGCCTAGAGCCACCATCTGGCACTTCTAGCCATAGCCCATGATATTCTCTTTGCAGGTAATATGGGCATAAAACGTACAAAGAGACGTATTATGCAGAACTTCTATTGGCCTGGAATATCCAGAGATGTAAAAGGGTACTGCAGGACCTGTGAGCAGTGCCAAATCATAAGCAAGGCAGGAGACAAGGTGAGAGCTCTTTTGATGCCTTTGCCTGTAATTGAAGAGCCATTTCAGAGGGTAGCTATGGATATTGTGGGGTCTCTGAGTACCGCAAGTTCCACAGGGAAAAAGTATATCCTAGTGGTAGTGGATTATGCTACACAATACCCCGAAGCAGTGGCTCTGTCCTCCACTGAAACAGAAAAGGTGGCATATGCTTTGTTAAAGATGTTAGAAATACTGACTGACAGAGATGTCAATTTCATCTCAGACCTGCTAGCTTGACTGTGGAAGTCCTGTAGGGTGAAGCACCTGAAGACCACCCCCTACCATCCCCAGACTAATGGTCTTGTTGAGAGGTTAAACTCTACACTCAAGTCCATGCTATGGGCATTTACAGACCAGTTTAAGAGAGAGTGAGCCAAGACAAATATTTGCCCCATCTGTTGTTTGCTTACAGAAAAGTTCCCCGGGAATCCAGAGGTTTTTCACCCTTTGAGCTGCTGTATGGGCATAGGGTTTGGGAACCTCTAGATTTAATTTGAGATGAGTGGGAAGGTGAGTGTGAACCTCACAAGGAGTCTGTTGTGGCATATGTCCTAAACCTCAGGACAAGGCACAAAAACTCATGGGCTTGGCCCAGGAGAAGCTGGCAGAAGCCCAACAACAGAAAAAGGTGTGGTATGACAGGAATGCTTGAGCTAGGGAGTATGCTGTGGGGCAGTAGGTAATGGTTCTCATTCCTGTCACACAGAACAAGCTGCAAGCAGCTTGGGAGGGACCTTACAAGATGGTAAAAAAGGTAAGTGATGTTAACTGCATGGTAGAACTGCTAGGCAGGAGGCAGGAGCACAAATTGTACCATGTTAACATGATGAAACCTTAGTATGGGGGGTGCACACTGTTTGGTCATAGGAAATAAGACATGTCCTGGAATAGGAATTGTTATTAAAAATGAAGAAATAAGAATTTTACATGTAACAATAGTAGAACCAAAAAGGGTAGTGATATGAGAATGAGACAACAATGTCTAAGGTTAATAATGATTTATGCATATAATAATATGATGGACAGAATACAGTTGTTTAAGGAAATAAAAAAAATGTGTTAATAACTATGCCAATAGTGAAGGTAGGGGATTTTATCTGAAAAATGATTATAAAAAAGGGAAAAAAGGATATGAAGATGTTATAGGATTTAATAAAACATGGAGATTTAAAAGTAGGAAAGACTAGACAATGGACATACAGATGAGATTTTTTAAGACTGAAATTGAATATATAATTTATTCTAAAGAAACAAAAGAAATTAGAGGGGGAGGGTACAGATGGCAGAGTTTACAGACCATAAAGTAGTATGGGTTAGAATACAAGAAGACAGTGAAATAGTAAAAGAATGAAAAGGGATAAAGAGATTAACTGTAGAGTTTGAAAAGGAGGAAGATATAAAAAAGAGGTAGAGGAGAAATAAATATTATGTATAGATAATATGACAACAATATATTTAGAAGTGAAAAGAAGTATAAAAATAAATAAGATAAATATAAATAAATCTTATGGAATTATGAGACAGAAATATAAAAAGAAATAGAAATAGAATAAGGGAAATTGAAAATAGATGTAGAAAAAGAATATATAAAAAGAAAAATTATGTTACACAGGCAAAGTTTTTTCTGAAAGGAAAGAAAAAGGAGGCCCTCCTTATTTAGGAAAATTAGTAAAAATAAGAGAAGGAAAGACTGATGCTGTCTTAGATGACAAAGGAAATATAAAATACAAACGAAGATATTAAAGTGGCGGTAGACCATTTTGTAGAGAAAATGTATAAAAAAGGAAATAGAGGAGCAAGAATAATAGAAAGAAAAAATATCTAAAAAGGTAATTTTTTTTTAGAAAATTATATAACAGTAGAAGAAATAAAGAAGGTGATAGCAGAAGATAATTAATTAGCACCCGAATAAGATGGTATAAGGTATAACTGAAGAATACATGCACTGGAGTCATAACATTTCTGTGGAAAATGATGCAAGAAAAGATCTACAAGTTGGAGGCAAATAAAACTAGACAATACTAACTATGAAATCTTTCTGAAAAAAAATACAAAAAAATGGTGAAAGTATTGGATGAGGTAGTAGGAGAAGGGATTTATGGTATAAATGAAAAAGTGGTGACAGAAATGTTAATTGTAACAAAAGAAGTAGCAGAAATGATACTTAAAGAAAATAAAGAAGTTAAGACTGATAGGATATAAAGTAGCTAAAGCATTTCATAAAGTGAGCCATGAAACAATAATCAGGTTTGAGAGGTATGTGGCATAGGAGGAACATATGAATGTGATAAAGATATATTAAAATTCATGGCTGCAAGTCATGATAAATAAATGGATGGGAAAAATACACATTATGAAAGTTGTAAACCAGGGGTGCCTGATGAGTAGGTGCTTATTTGTGTTAGTAATACATGCAGTAGTAGAGACATGCATGTGTGAAATGAGGGAGGCAAGATAAGAGATGGAAGTAAATGCTACATTACCAATATGTAGGACAAATGCAGCTGATGAAGTTCTAAAACAAAAAAATAAGTGATGAATAAGTGAGGTTGTGACAAGGATTGAAAAGTTGTTAAAAAGCTGGCCTGCAGGCAGTTAAAAATAAATAAATTCTAAGATATTTGGTGAGGTAAAAAAGAATAATGGAATATGTTTCACAAAAAAGAAATAAAGATGTTGGGAGTGACATTATTTGAGTATGAAAATATTATAAGTGAATGGAGAGAGATACTGGAACACATAAAAATAGCATATTTAGTGAATATATATGCTTCTGTTTCTAACTAAGACCAGTTGCGATAATGGTTAAGGTCTTCATCTCCCATGCATAAGATACAAGGATCAATTCTTACTTCCTGCCAATGCATGTTCAGAGTTTAGATGCTCTCCCTATGTGTCTGTATGGTTCTTCTCACCTCTGAAAACCATGCTGAGTGTTTTGATCTCAAACTCACCAAAAATGGAGCTGTGGCCAGCAATGCAGACACTAGATGGTGGCCTATCACTTTGGATATCTATATGATGATCACAGACTGTTTTCTGGTTCACAGCTAGCCACTTGGTGTAAAATATGTCTCTAGGTGATATGGTTATGATGACTAATGTTGTCAAGTGGGCATGGATATCTGCTGGTGATAAGTGGGTTGAGAACATAGCCTACTCTGACCTATGCCAGGGGCCAGTGCTAATTGTGGGAGGGGTATGTGTGCCCCTGTTGGCCAGTGTGTGCCAATGTAGACCTGCCATAAAACCCAGCAAAAATAAAGGAATGTCCATAGTCAGTAGTTACACCATAAGCTCCACACAGCAGGCAATTTCTGGTAGTTGAGTGCTGTAAAATCTTTATAAATATAATCTGCAAAACAAGGTTAAGTGCTTTTTCCCCTGTATGACACTTTGGGGACATCATCAGAACCAAATGAAACAGTCCCCTACCTTAGAAACAACTAATTTATGCCTACAAAAACAATAAATCAATTAACCAATTAATTAAAAAATCAGTTGTCTCTAATAAAACATTTTAGAACATTTTGAGAACATTTTAAAGACATTTTAAAAACGTATGAAAGGACTTGAAACATAATATACATAAAACCACAGTAAAAAAATACAATAAAAATACTGAGTATTGTGAATATTTAATTTAATAATCCAGTAAAATTCTCTCAAGTCAACCTGTAATTCCCACCAACCACCTCTAAAGTTGTGTGGCACAACTTCCAAAATTCCAAATTTTAAGGTCGTATCTCCCGGGCAAACTAAAGTGCGCCTATAATGGGCATTATTAGTGTTATTCTTACTGATGGCATATAAGTGCTCATAAATCCGGGTCTTGAAGTTCCTGGTTGTTTTGCTCACATAAAAATTTTCACGTTTGGCATATGGAAATGTATATTACACCTCTGGTGTTGCAATTGCCTTTTTGTAGACAAATACCTCTGTTGCAAACTTTGCGGTACACAATATCCTTATCCAGATCAAAGGGACATTGATTGCAGTGCCTACATCTAGTGGTTCCTTTAATATGCAAAGGTCTAGGTAACACAACTTGCTCCATTAAATTTTTGAAATTTTTGCCTGCTTTGTAGATAAAATTTGGTGATTGACCTAAGAGTCGAAAAATATCAAGGTTCCCCTTGAATATATTCCAATTTCTGTGAATAATGTCTCTAAGTGTTTATTCACCAACCCCGAGGGGAATAACCATACTTGTGTTATAAACCGCCTTTTTTGTAAAGCTATTTGGGCTTTTTTGGATCAATTCACCACTACCTAACAAGGGTTTGTATTTGGTTCCCAAACCTTCCTTCATTTCTTCTGCTATTTTATCAAGAATAGTCTGGGGATAACCCCTCACCCTAAACAATTCCTTGATGTTAAATAGTTCTTCCAGAAAAATCTCCTTGGTAGAGCACATCCTTTCTGCCCTAACCAACTGGCTCTTGTATATATTTCTTTTTGTGTGGGTCAGGTGACTACTTTGGAAATCCAAATAACTGTTGGAAAAAGTTTCCTTCCTGAAAAATTTTGAAATGAACCTATGATTTGTAAAATCCTTAAGGATAGTGACATTGAAGTAGTATATCACGTCCTGTGAGTGTTTGGCTGTGAAATTAAAGTAGGGACAAACCTGGTTGATGTAATCCATAAATTCTTTTAAATTGATCGAGTCATTCTTCCATAAAATAAATACATCATCCAAAAAACGATGATATGTAAACCAAAAAGGTTTGTAAATACTAGTAAAAATGTACTTCTTTTCCCATGCATAAAACACCATGTTGGTATATATGGGGGCACATGTAGCACCAATAGGGCA